>NW_007258457.1:1017015-1210498 GCF_000164805.1 Carlito syrichta | reverse complement strand
TAATGTAGGCGCCGCGGCCCCCGCCCCCACCCCTCCGGACACCCCCGGGAGATGTTTACAGTAATGAATTCGCGGGATCGCCTCCGCCGCTCCCGCGCTCCTCCTCTCCCTCCGTCCCTCGCGCTCTGGCGCGCTCCCCTCCTCGAACCCTCTTGCTCTCCCTCCCTCCCGGAGTCCCTCCCACTTTTCTGGTTTGAAGAATGCTTGGGAGGCGCGGCTGCAACCCAAACCTTTCCAAGAGGCAAAGTCAGACTTGGCTTTTAACCCTGTCGTCTCTGAAAAGAATTGCGGAGCGCCGGGCCAACGCCGCGGACGCCACCCCGACCCAGCGCGCCGCTTCCCTCTCTGCCCGGCACATAGCCCTCCCTACCCCCAACTTTGAGGGATAATGCCGCCATCCGAACCCCGAAATGCGATTTCCCTAGTGCCTTCCCAGCGTACTTCCAGGCAGGGAGACCTATTCCTTAGACACTGAGAAATGATCGAAACGTGAAATTAGAGGGTCAAAATAGAGCGAGACTCTCAACCAAAATGGCGTTATTTCAAATGCAGGCAACCTTGGAGATGTGTGCCCCCACTTCTCAACCCATCACTAGTTTCTTTATCCCGGATCTTTTTATATAACTTTAATTGGTAGACAATCCAAAGTTTAAGATGATCATTTTAAACACGCCGATGTGCGCCTTTCACCCCGGCTGCTGCTGTTAAGAAAGAGCGTGGTTCAATTTCCCTATAGATTGCAGTGGACGGCCAGGGATTCAGCCTAAAGATTTAGGACAGGCTTGACAGCAAAGAAGCCT
The DNA here is from genome assembly GCF_000164805.1 of Carlito syrichta. Lineage (NCBI taxonomy): Eukaryota > Metazoa > Chordata > Mammalia > Primates > Tarsiidae > Carlito > Carlito syrichta. The sequence goes on along the minus strand of NW_007258457.1, from coordinate 1,209,698 downwards.
AATCTGTATACGGGCAAGAATTGCACTTCGCAATCTCTTTGCAAAGGTTAAAGAGCAGGTAAGAAAACCAGGTGTACGTCTCTTTCTTGGGAAGTCGTGGGGAAAGCGGGGTCTGGGTTTCTCATCTCATTTCATTGCTGCTCCTACTGCCTCCAGTAAGTTGCTGTCATGTTTTCACAAGTACGGAGAAAGACTGGGTCTGAACAGAAGAGGGAGAACGAGCCCGCGCCAAGCGCTATCTACACGGAGACGCGCCGTCGGTGGAGTCACGCGAGACGCTCTCGGCGACTTTAAAGACAGCCCAAGACTAACTCCCTAGGGATCCGCTCGGCTCTCGGGGCAGCAGAGTTGGACAGGGCGGTGCCCGCGACCGACTGAAGATGATTTCCGGACGCACCCCAGTCGAGACCGCACTCCTCGTCCTCAGTTCAAAGCCTTGAGTCACTTGGCACCACTTTCCCAATTGTTTTTATTTCCTTCGCATCCCGCTTGTGTCTACGGTCTTTAGGTTTCTGAGCGCCTAAGTCATGTTAAGACTTGGAGAAACGCCCGATTTGCCTGCCAAGCCACGCACGGATCCACCCAGACGCGCGCCCGTGCGGAACTGCACGCTGGCACGCACACACACACACACACACACACACACACGCACACACACGCACACTATCCGGTCGGTGCGCGCGGGTTGCTGTTTCAGTTGCATGATGCAAAGGTGGCCAGGAAAAGGCTTTGCCTTACGCACATATAGCCCATCTTCTCCCCAAACACAGCGTGTGACTAAAATCTGGGGGAGGAGGGCGCGCGGCTGGGGGCGCTAGTCGGATGGGAACAGACAGTGAGTGCCATCTTGCTGGGAGGTTCCGGGAGCAAAGCGCCAACTACAGCAGCCGCGGCCTCAGTCTCCATCAGCAACTGCCGTCGGCCGGAGTCCCACGCGCTCCAGGACTTTCCCGGGCGTTAAGTATGGGTCCAGCCTGCCCTCATCTCCCTGTTCCCCTAGGGCTTCCTTTTTCCCTGGTCAGTGCCGGAACCTCAACTCCGCAACCTCGATTTTGAGCCTGTTTTCAAAGGAGAAGTAACCGTGCCAGCGCTAGTCAGCGCGGCGGAGGGATTTTTCTAGGAGGTCCCGGGTGCCCGCGGAGATGCGGGGGCAGCTGGCAAGACCGGGCTCCAGCCACCTTCGCCGGCTTCCTCTCCCTGCCTTTGGCGCCTGGGGGCGTTCTCCGCCCTCTCCCTGCGTCCCACGCACGCAGCTCCGCAACGTTGTCTGGGTTCAGTATCCTGCGCTCTCCGCGCCTCCGCCACTCGGCAGGCACGCCAGGACGGTGCAATGGCCTCAGGGCAGTGCCCGCCAGCCCCGGGAGCATCAGTAGGGCGGGAAAGGGACTCGGTTTTGGAGAAAGCAACCTCCCGCCCCCTGACTCAAAGGAAAACGAATTAGTATCCAGCGCATCTGCTTAACCGCGAATCGATCCTGGATTGCGGGCAGGGAGCCGGCTGGTGCCCTCAGATACAACCGCTTGATAATAACACTTGGTGACATTAACAGCCCATGGTGGGAGGCGGGTGGTACTCAGGGAAGTTAAGAGATTGATTCGGGGGCAGAGACTGGGTTCCGGCAAGGCTAAGGGCTCTGGAAACCCCAATTTAAGATCAGTGCTTCTAGAGGACAAACAAATTTGCATTTTGACCCAGGGTTCAATGACAAAATTCCTTAGAAGAGGTGGATTGGACCTGCAGACAGACGTCCCTAAAGTCAAGGGAGAGCAAAGCTGCCCGTATTCTCTCCGAGTGAAAGACAAAGCTTAGAACACTCCACCCGGATGGCCACCCTCTGCTGCTTAAAAAGAAAAAGAAAAAAGAAAAGAAAAACAACTTCCCCCAAAGTGCCACAGGGGTTCCCTCGTAGAGCGGTAGCTAGGGCGTTTGCTGGAAACTTCACCTGGCACCGCAGCCCCTTTACCTGGTGGCCGCGTCTTCTCCTCGCAATCGGCTCATCCGAATCCGACAGGGTCAGGGAGGTGGAAAGGGAAGAAGCTGGCGCGGCAGCAGCGGGGCTCCCGGGGCATGGTATTGTTTTAGGGGTCGCCGCCGAGGTCCCTCCTGCCCATCGTTGAGAACTATCACCCCGGTCTCGGGGCTCGGTGGACACGGCGGCGGACGCGGAGGTGCCGCCTGGTCGCCGCTGGCCGCCCGGGACGGAGGACCGGAGGCGCACCTGGGACCGGCGCGACGGTGGCAGGCAAGCTTATTATCCCCGCGCGCTGGTTCCTCCGCGGTGACAATGGATGGTGCCAAACTCGCAAGTGACGGCGACAGGTTTCGAACGTACAACTAACTATAAGGTACCCAGCCCGAGACAGTAAGCTGCTTTTTCCCTCCCCCTCCTCTCCCTCCTACCAGAGAGGGAACGGACTTAACCCTGTGTGCGCCCTGCACTCCCCGGAGAAGCTGGAATCGACTCGGAAACCGCAGGCGGCAGCTCCGGGGGCGAGAGCCTTGCTCACGTGCGTTCGCAGCTGGTGTGTGGCTGTCTAGGGGCACTCGCGTGGCAGGACGCCAGCGGCGGCTTCCAGCGCCCAGACTCCAGGATGGGAAGGAGCCCTAGCGTTTCATCCGGACGCAGACCCAGCCCTCGGAATCTATTTTTTGCCTCCAGTTACCGGATTTATGGAAGTTGCCAGCGAAGTTGGTTTTTATTCCTTTACTTCTCCGCCCTCCGCCCCCCGAATGACTTCCTTTCCTAGCTGCGCTTTGAAGATTGGGAACTCCTCGCCCTCTCTAGCTCTAGCTTTTAACTGTGTTGCGTGTGCGAGACGAATTGGGGAGGGCGCCCACCCACCCGTGCCAAATGTCAATGAAACCTCGAGAAAAGCTGCCTCCCACCCACCTTAAGGACACATTCAAACAACTAAGACTAAGACACCGGAAAATGGGGGGGTGGGGTGGACGAGGGAGTTTGATATATGAATGGGAAATGGGGAGGGAGAGGAAAGAGTGAGCGTGAGAGACCGAGACAGAGATACAGAGACACACACAGATCGGGAGAGAACCTCATAATGGAATGAACAGGGGTCACCCGAACAAGACTGACGGTTAAAGGAAGAAGAAAACTAAGTCCCAACACTGAAATCAGTCGATCAGCTTTTAGACGCCTACAGTTTGATCGGGCGGTATTGCCCCAGTTCCGTGCGAAGTGGTTAGAGAACACCGGAGCCTCTGCCATGGCCGCTCAGATGCTTTGCATTGTGTAAGCGGTTTTGACTAAGCGTCCTGGACTCCCAAGAAGTTAACTGGAGTTGGAGGCGAGTCATCTCGTGGACGCCGAATGGAAGCTCTGATGAGAGAAAACTGTCAGCAGAGCGTCGCTGCTGCCACCCTCACACCCAGACGAGCCAGGACGTCGCTCAGAGCGCAAACTCAGATCCACACGCGGACATCTTCAGCTGATTCCTTCTTCCTCCGTCTCCATTCAATTGAGGAACGAAAGGAAGAGAGAAGGAAAGGCTGAGCCTTTATAAATCGTTCGGAGAGTGACACGTGGATCTTGCCGAAACTGGGGTATATAGAAAAGAGAAAGTGTGTTTTCCACCAGATCGATGGTCTAATGAATGTCTCTCTGCAGCAGACCCAAGCCCATGGGCATCAGTAATGGCCATTTCCAGTACCTCTCGGGGCCCGGGCACCCCACCGAGGCTACGGGAACGCTGCTTGCAGCTGTGTGTGCTGAGAGAACTCCGTTGTAAATCCTTCTGGGTTGCCAAGGTGGCAGCAGAGCATAGGAATAGTTCCTCAGTCTCCAGCCTTAAAGGAGGAAGATCACGTTTTAGGACAAATACTCATCTACTTGCTTTTAAACATCCATTTTCATATGTAAGTGTCCTTAAGTCTACACAGGAGGTTGATCCGCGATAGCAGCATAATTATCTCATCTTTAAGAACACAATTTTTAAAAAGACAAAATGGAACGCTGTGCAGATTTCACTTTTTGATTTACACAGCTAGAAAAAGAAAGAGATCAAACAGGGGGTAGGGGTGTTTGCAGATGTGAAGAATTTATACATTTTAAATTATGACTGTTTCTAGACTATAAGAAAATCGTATTATGAGTATGTGATCCCTAGTAAAGACTAATGGTACAGTTATTTTATTCAGGACAAAACAATTAAGTAAAGAAAGTTATCACACCAAATATAGGAGCAAAATCACGGTAATAAATTTCTTATTCACATGACCTGTGAGTCAGCTTAGAAATGTGTCATAATGGGGTCAGAGGAAGCAGAAGAATGGCAAATGTGGTTCAGAGACTTCAAGGTGCAGTAACTTTGCAGATTCACAAAACTATGATAATTAGTTTACTTTGTTTTTATTAAGAAAATCACTCATACAGAAGGGTAGAGAGGTGGGCCAAAGAGAAGCAAAAAGTCAATCTGTGAGTTTCAAAAACCAGGTCAGCTCATTAGTTATTCTGAAGACTTCAGTCCTCAAAAGAGTTATCATTTCAGTTGAAATTTAATTATCTCAAGTTCTTTATCCCACTCCCATGTCTCTTGTATTATTCCTCATTTACGCACATACATACACGTTCACATCTAATATGTGGTGAAAATAAATGTAAGATGGTATCTGGATGATAAGACAAGATTTAAGCTTGTGGCACTAACAGTTTTGATCTTGGGTAAGTTCTGATCTGAGCCTCTGTCTCTTCATTTGTAAAATGGACATTAAAAAAAATTCCAGTCTTACCAGCTTTATAACATTGTCTCATCATAAGTCAGTATATGTGAAAGTGCTTTGGAAATTTGGCTTATCCCTAATGATATTATATTACATTATATAACCCCAGACTTCAAAACGCTGATATAAAACATGCTTATGTCAATTTAAACATTGTCAGTTACCCCCAATTATTATATCAATCTAAACATTGTCAGTTACCCCGAATGTTATCCTTCCTCTTGCTTTACCTGGGAACATTTATCAAAACTAAGAAGTTAATATTGCTTTTAATGAAACTCCAGACTTTACTCATATTTTATCAGTTTTTCCACTAATATCCTTTTCCTGTTTCAGAATCCAATCTTGGGTACTACATTGTCTTTAATCATCATATCTCCTATGGTTTGTACAGTTCCTCGGTTTTTTGTTGTTTGTCATGAATCTGAGATTTTTGGGAAGTAATGGCCAGATATTTTATAGATGTTTATCACTCTGAATTTGTCTGATGTTTTCTCATGATGAGACTTTATTTAGGGATCTTAGGAAAAAATATTAGAGGTGGAATGCCTTTTTGATCACATCATGTCAGGCAGTACATGATATTAACCTGATATCACTGATGATGTTAACACTCTCTAAGATATTTTGTACCAAGTCCAGCCTACCCTCATAGATTTAGAATTTTAAAATGAACAAAATAAGCAACCAGTGTGACTTGTAACCACCCCAATTTCAACTTCACTTAGGAATAATCTTCCATGAAATTTCTCCTATATAGATTTAGGAAAATCCTCCTATATTTCCTTAGGAAGATGCTCAACTAGTTCCTCTGGCTATATATTTGGGAGCTATTTTCAACGAATCTGTGTTTTACAATTTCCAAACCTAGTCATTCTTCAAATCTTGTTGAATTTTTTAGAAATGCTGCCTTCTTTTCTATTCCCATGGCCACATCTTCGGGTAACTCAAAACTCCAAATCCCCTATAAAAGATGCTATCCATTACCTCCTAGCCTTCTCTCCCTTTCATAATTTTTCTCAAGTGTGGTGCTCATTTTATTCTCCCTTGAAGTGCTGTTAGCTATCTGCATGTTTAACTCTTGCTTAGATCTTATTGTCTCAAAGAATTAAGTTGGCTTCACTGCTGTAGTCTCCTAGTTTCCGGTATAGTGCTTTTCACCATGTTGTTGCCCAAAACATGCTTGTTGACTTCCCAAATCATCTCCTCTGACAGGTAGAGAGAAACGTATCATTTTCTGACATGAGGACCATCTTGAGAAAATCTATGCCTGGCACACCGTGGAGAGATGGCTTCTCTTTTTTCTCATGACTTTAAAATACTCCTAACCTTAGCCTTTATTGACATTAAACTGTGACTTTGAAATGCGTGCTCTTCTAATTTTGAAGCATCATGCTACAGTACATAGTTCATCCATTCATCCAACAAACATTTGAGAAAGGCCCATGATGAATAGATTCAGTCCCTATCCTGTAAAAACTCAGTCTAGTGGTGACACATACACAAATAATTATACACTCATTAGGGAAGTGCAACAATTTAGGTATGTGCAAAGTACTTTAGTGCCCTGAAACAGATTGTTTCTAGAGTGAAGGTCTCATTCAAGTAATGATGAGGCTCTTTTGACAATGTACTAGTTTTATAGGGGACTCTGTGGCATTATTTTTAATCCAGCTCTCTGCATACCGCAACTCCAGTTACTGGAGTCCCCATTACATGGAAAGCCCTTTGGGCCAAACATTGGAAAATCAGTGTGGAAGTAATTGCTTGAACATCCATTTCTCCAAGCCTTGGTTTCTTTGCCTTCCTGGGCAGGTTACAAGATGATTATGCGTGAACAAAAACAGAAGGTACACACTGACTGGAAACAAAAGCACGTTAAACCATGGAGATTTCCTCTTACATAAACCTGCTGTTTGTTAAGCAGTAGCTCTCTGTTCCGAAGGGAAGCTGGCAAAAACTTGATACAAACATTATCCAACAGCGCTGGGAGGAATGAGAGAAGGGAACGCCTTTTTAAAAAGGGTATAAAAAGAGATAAAAGATCTACCAGGGAATTACTCAAATCTAGACACTACCATTGTAGAAAATGTAACTGAATCTACCAGTATCTAACTACAGCTCTGATGTAGAGAGAAGTGACTCTTTAAACTGAGAAAGCACAAACGTGCATATAAGATCCTGAATTAGTACTGATATGTATTTTCTCCCACTACCTATCACCATATTAAAAAAAATTGTACTTAAAAGGGCAGAAACAGTTTTCAAGACTGCCTTTTTTCACAAGAATGTGCAATACACATTTGCACAATTACAAAAACTCTGAGCTTGGACTTGGGAGATTTCCACTTAATCAGGGAAATCACTTAATTGCTCTGAGTCTCAGGATCCCTTCTGTCAAATAAGAAAAGCAAAACTAATCCTGCCTTCCTGAGTAGATCCATAAAGATCAAGTGAGGAGAGGTATTTCAAAGCTCAAAATAAGAAATAAGCTGTCATTTAACAATGGATATAGGGGACTCAGAAGGGGGAGGATAGGGAGGTAGAAAGGGAGGGATAAAAAATCACCACCAATCAGGAACAGTGTGCACTAGTAGGGGTGGTGAGTACATTTAAAGCCCAGACTTCTTCACCACTATACAGTTCATCCAGGTAACCCAAACCATCTGTATGCTAAAGCTATTGAAATTTTTAAAAAATTAGATAAAAGAATGCACTGTTGTTATCTGTATAATTAATGTGTTTTGCAGGATGCAATTTAATGTGAGATATAGTTCAATTTGAGTAACCTTAAGCCGTTCCGTGTAGTTTAACTTGTATTGCCGTTGGTCAGCATAACCTCTAAGAGCTTCAAAGAAACAGAGCTGCTTTGTTCCTACAAAGTTGTTCTATTCAGTTCCTTCAGGCATCACCATTTGCTACCAAGTTTTGACCCACCCAAGAAATAAGCTTCCACAGCTCGGAAAATTCTGAGCTTATATTTTCACTATATTATTAAAAAATTCATATAAATTGCTTGGTCAATTTTCTTTCACACTTCCTTTTCTTAGCTAATAGAGGTAACACTGAACTTTTTCCAAGTGGTTCTTTTAGTTTGCTTTTTAATTTTATTCTTGAATTATTTTAGTGCTTGAGTTTTCTGGATTTAGTCATCTCATTTACTTACTCAGTTGGAACACTTGGATTTCGTGTTTTCCTTTTCTCAATATAAAACATTCTTGAAAAATAAAATTAACACTAAAACTTGACAATAAATTTAAAGAAATAGTTCCTCACAGATAGTGTCTTACCTATGAACATTTTCATTAGTACAATATTTTGTAAACAGGCTAGAAAATCATAATAAAAGGGAGTTTATTAGTATTACATTTTGGTTCATTATTAATAATACAGGACTAGGAGTTAAATTTGTCTTTTTAAACACTAAAGAGTTAGTCTGGATCACCACCCTGTCTTAGAGGTTGGCAAAGGCCTAGGGGAGTTTTCGCTAAAGATGTCAGAAAGAAGTTGATTTTGAAAGTCCTTTCCATCTTCCTCAATGTTTTGAAGAGATGTCTACTTATTCCCAAACACAATATCAAACCATAGAAAGATCAGGATTATTCGGTTTTGGGATTATTTATTTTTCTTTCTTAGGGATTCTGGGGCGTGTTTATGTTTATATAGTGGGGTTCCTTCTTCCTTTTCCTTTAATGTTTTATAAATGACATAGTGTTGGATTATTTTTTAAGTGCAACAGATACAAGAGTGATGGATTATAGATCAGAGTTGGTAGAAAGTCAAGCAGTTGACATTAAAATGTTTCCATAGAGCCTTTATCCCTTAAAGGATGTCTAAACGAATTATTTTATCTGAGAGCTCCCCACACCCACACCAACCATGATGGGCTAATAAAGAGGTAAGTATGAACCATGTATTCAAGGTCACAGAACCAGTGAGGCGGCTTGCAGTAAATGGCAGGTCTCCAGAAGCCTGTCCACAGTTTAGCCTCCTACCCTGCTATACACTGCATTCACTCATCAACCAAAAAAAGTCTTCTTGTCATTGTGGATAAAAGTCAAAGGCGCTTTTTAAAACTGGAAATCACTTTTGTTGAGGGCTATCACATTTAACTTGAGTTTTAAATATGTTTCAAAGGTATTTTTTAGAACTGAAATTAATATACCAAGGGATCAAGAACCAGGCTGCACAGAATCCAGTTCTAGTATAAATGCTGGCAATTGCCCTAGAGCTAGTCTTCCTAACCCCTGTCTTGTCCTTCTCCAATATGTTTTTGCTACATGGAAAAGGTGAGGGCTTCCTAAAACATAGAATTGATCAGGTCCAAAGACACTTTCAAAACTTTCTAAAGATCTCTGAATTCATAAAAGTCAAATTCTCATGAAGACTTCATGTCTTCACCATACATCTATCCTAAGCAGGTGCTTTAAAAATTAGAGAAGTAAGCCTGTAAAAGCTAATGGGGCCTCAACATCATTAAAGAAATGCAAATCAAAACCAAAATGAGATACTACATTGTACCTACTAGAATGGCGAGAAAAAGACAATAATTAGAGTTGGCTAGAAAGTAGAGAAACTGGAACCCTAAAACCTTACTGACGGAAATGTAAAATAGTGCAGTCACTTTGAAAAAGGGATTAACATGATTGTTTCTTAAAAAGTTGAACGTACATTTACCATAGGATCCAGCAATTCCGCTTTTAGGTGTCTAACCAAGAGAAATGAAAACGTGCCCACACAAACACTTCCACAAAAAATGTTCTTAGTAGCATTATGCATAATATTCAAAAATTGGAAATGACCTAAATGTCCATAAACTGATGAATGGATGGCAAAATATGGCATATCTATGTGACGAAATACTATTTGACAATAAAAAAGAACAAGCTATAAATACATGCCATAGCCTGGAAGATACTCAAAAACACTATTTTCAGGGAAAGCAGCTATATGCAAAAGACCACATGATGTATAATTTAGTCTATAGACATAAACAGAAAAGGTAAAGCTATGAAGAAAGAAAGCAGGTTACTGGTGACCAGGGGAGAGGACATAGGGGAGATAAGAGGAAATGAGGATTAACTGGAAATGTGTGACAGATCATAATACCATGAGATAAAATTGTTCCAAAATTGATTCATGATGATGGGCACATAACTTGGCAAATTCAGTTTAACTGATATTAACCTGAAAATGCAAAAAAATTATATAATATCCAAAATATAGCTGAATAAAATTGTTTTTTAAATAGTTGAGAAGGAAGATGTCAATATATAAATATTTAATTTCGGTAGAATTATTGTTAAGGGCTCTTATATCACCAATAAATGGGATCTGAAGTATCTTAAGACTGGCAAATAAATGATATGAAGTGTACCTGAAATAGTAAACTAATATGCAGGGCTAAACAATTTCTTCCATGGTTCCCTAGTTCTCCCAACAGCAGGTGATTTTCAATCTGATTAAATCCATCTGTGAGATCTTTCAAATTCACAAGTAAAATAAACAAAATGCAAAGTGACATATTCTTTCCACTTTTTCCTTTTTTAAAAAAGGTAACATTTTTTAAAGTTTTAAGAATCACCAAGGAAAACACATTTTCTGTATTTGTATTAAATTCTCTGCTTGCCAAATACCTGTGCCAAAAGATTCTCCTATTTTACAACCCATGGAATGTTTGTTTGTGATAACTCAAGGCAATATAATTGTTTATTAATAAAAATTTATCATTGATAATATAACTATGAATTATTTTTAACATATCCAGAGGATAGTTTAATTCCTTCAGATATTCATCAATCATTTTTTTTCTCTGTCCAAGTTAGGGCAATATAAATACCATTTTGTGAGGATGTCAAATTTTTCTTTTTTCTGGCAAAACAAGAAAGCATAAGACAGATGGGTTAAGAAGAAAGTCAGACATAGTATCATTTGCCAAAGGGGGAAAAACAAAGGCAACGTCTTGTCCATCAAGGCACTCAGATCAAGGCTCTTTCTTTTCTCAAATGATGACAGTTCCAGAGCTGTGAGCAACCAAAAAATAAATAAGCAAAACCACCAAAGGTGTTTCTTCATGATTTCCACTGTAATGTCTAGAACAGATAAACATGTCATTTTACTGGGAGGATTACCTGGGGATGGGGGCGGAAATGAACTAAAATAGAAAAAGGAAAAAAAATTGGATCTGGGTGTCATGTCTATTACATTTGGGTAAACTGTCATCATGTTTTTCTGGGTGCTATTGATGAAAATGTCCAGTAAAAATAATCTACGTCTCCTTCAACAATATAAAATGAACCACAACCCAGAAGTAGGAATGATCCTGACATGAAGAGCGTCAAGAAAACTGATATAGTTGCTCTTAGTTGAAAATGGACCCTGGTTGGCATTTTGCGTTCATTTTTCTCAGACAAAAGTTTGCCCACTAGTTGTGGTTAAAATCAAGTTTGTATGTTCCCTCATGACCTTTTTACAGTCAGGAAGGTCTTGTTTGTCAGGCCTCAGGAAACTGTTGATAGAACGAAGGAGGTTAGGATTTTGACTGTATCTACTGAACCTGTGAGTCATCCATCACCCATTCACAACAGTATCACAGATGGAAGAGAGTTGAGGGTCAGCTCATTTAATGAGGTGTGAGCTTCGCATGAACAGAAAAACACAATTCTGAATGTTTTGAGATCAACTTCTTTAACTAACACAATGAAAAAGATTTTATGGTGAATATAAATCACTTTTTGTTTTCATTTTTCACATTAGTTTAGAAGGGTAGCAGCTAGATTTGGAGATATTAAGAATATTGGCATATTGGCCAAGTTCTTTTGCTAATATCTTATAGAATATGTTTAAATATAATAGCATGTTGCATGTTTGGAATAGAATCAGACTGAATGCAAACGTTTCAAACTAGCTGGGTATTTAGCAAAGTCACTTAATTTTCTTATGCCCCAGATGTCCCATCTGTCACAGGGGATAATAATTTCTGGCAAACTTGTTTTACATCATTTTGTAAGTATAGAATAAAATGATAAATGTAAAAGCATTTCAGGGAAAAGTATTTCCCAAAGCAAAGTTTTCATTCTTATTTTTTAAAAATGAGAATGTCTCCTCTTTAACCTCTACGTTTACTTGAGGATAAAAGCCAAGGGACCTCCTGGAGGAAACGATTAGGTCCTGGTTTACATTTCTTAGGTTATGGGGGTGATAAAGACTGATCTTTAGACATGACAAGTACAAAGTCCTATGCTTGGGGTAGAGTTTGAAGAGCTTCATTAATCATGCTCCGTTGTGTTATAGGTTCCGTAAACATTGCAAAACCATGAAGTACAGCCCTTCTCTTAGTGACATCTTTCCAACTTAACTCCAGGAAGCCTTTGAGATTTCTTTAAATGACTGGATTTCATTTCAGTCATTAGTTAACCCTGCCTCGTGGGTGACTATGAATCCCACCAGGCAGAAGTAAGGGGATATGTATTCAAACAGTTCAGACATGGCTTGTCCCCTTCACATCATCATTAAGAACAGTAGGGGGACTTTCCTTTCTGGAGATAAGTCATTTATGTGAATCGCATAATATTCTACATTTATTTGCCTTTGCAAACTAATGTTGTAAAGTTACAGTAGTTGGAAAAAGAATACTGACAATCCTTCCTGTGGATATGTTGGGTGAGATTAAAAGGTAAGTGTTATTTCAAACCAATTCATACATTTATTGGCAAAGACTTTTATGTAGGAATGGGCTACTTTGAGATAACCAGGAAGACAAGTCACTTTTGGGAATATGGGTGAGAGTACATTTATTATTCACTAGGACTTCTCGATATAAGGCTTCTCTTAATATGTTAGTTACTCTTAGCTTCCAAAACCTCTGAAATTCTCTCATGTGTAAATATTTTATTACTTGCTTACTAATATTGTATTAATATTTTCCTTCTTGGAAATGTTTTGAAGTACATCTCTAAGTTGGAATGCAGTTTTATTTTGTTTTTTGTTTTTGTTTTAAATTGCAACAGCAGCCGGGCTTGGTGGCTCAGTCTGTAATCCCGCGCCTTTGGGAGGATGAGGTGAGTGGATTGCCTGAGCCCGCGGGTTCGAGACCCGCCTGGGCAGCGAGACCTCATCTCTACAATAAAAAAAAAAATCAGCTGGGCATGGTAGCGCATGCCTATAATTCTGGCTACTTGGAAAGGCTGAGGCGGAAGGATCGCCGGAGCCCAGCAGGTTGAGGCTGCGGTGGCCAGGAGCGGCCACTGCACTCCAGTCTGGGCAACAGAGTGAGACTCCAACTCAAAAAAAAAAAAAAAAATTACAACAGCAAAGATCTCAATAGAATTAATGCTAATAAGATCATTTAAATAACTATATAGGTGAAATTTGTACAGAACATATACATGTATATTTTAATATTATTACATTTCTTGAGTTAATAATGATGGCCATCCTGACTGAAGTTAGGTGGTATCTCAATGTGGTTTTATTTGCATTTCTTTGGTGATTAGTGAGGCTGAACACTTTTCCATGTATCTATTGGCTTCTCAGATGTCTTCTTTTGAGAAATGCCTATTCATATCTTTTGCCCACATTTTAATAGGGCTGTTTGATTTTTTTCCTTTTGGCACATTTGAGTTCTTTGTATATTCTGGATGTTAAACCTTTGTCAAATATACAGTTAGAAAATATGTTTTCCCATTCTGTGGACTGTCTCCACGTTCTCTTGATGGTTTCTTTAGCTTTGCAGAAGTTTGTCAGTTTGATGAGGTCCCACTTGTCAATCTAACCTCTTATGGTGTGGTCTGTTGGGGATTTGACCAGAAATTGGTTGCCTATTCCAATTTCTGTGAGGGTGTCTCCTGTGTTTTTTCAGATTCTTATAGTTTGAGGTTTTACATTTAGGTCTTCAATTCATTTAGAGTTGATTTTTGTGTATGGTGATAAGTATGGGTCCTGTTTCATTCTTCTGCACGTTCAGCCAGTTTTCCCAGCACCATTTACTGAATAGGTTCTCCTCGCCCCAGTGATTGTCAGTGGAGGCTTTGTGGAAGATGAGTTGGTTGAGAAATTAATAGATGCTGGAGTGGATGCGAAAAAAAGGGAATGCTTCTATACTGTGAATGGAAGTGTAAACTAGTACAACCTCTGTGAAAAACAGTGTGATGATTTCATAAAAAGATCTAAATATTGACCTCCCATACGACCCAGCAATTCCTCTTCTGGGAATATAACTGGAGGAACTCAAGTCATTCTATGAAAAAAAATACCTGACATGCATGTTTTTTTTGAAGCACTATTCACAATAGTAAAAACATGGAACCAACCATGCTGCCCATTGAAAGTGGACTGGATTTTTTTTAAATGTGGTACATATACTTGAGAAATATTACACAGCCTGTAAGGAGGACAAAATTATGGACTTCATAGTGACTTGGATGGATTTAGTGTCTATCATACTCAATGATCTATCACAGAAACAAAGAACTGAGTACCACATGTTCTCACTCATAAGTAGATCCTGAACATTCATCATAATACTACATGAAAGAGATTGGTAGTAGCAGGACACTGCGAGGGGAGGGAGCGGGAAGGCACATAACACTAGTAAGGTTATCTGATCCCAAACCAGGTGAAGTGAGGGCCAGTGGGAAGCACAAACTTCACCTGTATGATAACCACTTATGTACTTAACCCTGAATTGTACCCCACATTAAAAAAAAATTATTAAGTTACCATTTTGTTGAAGAGGATGTTAAGTTGGGAAGACCAGATAAACTGAATGAAAACAGTGATTTTCTGGCTGTTTTTGTTGCCTTTGATCTTCCTCCATTCTTTTCATTTCAGGTAAAATTCATAGCTATAGTAGTTAGGAATTACTCGAATCTCACTAAACCAATGTTGGAGTTCATATAATAGACAAGCTATCTTCCTTCCATTTAAATGATGCAGAAAACTTCATGTGTCTCATAAGATGCCATTCATACATGTAACTATATTCCAATTAATAGATGTCCTTTAAAACATTTCCAGAAAAAAAAATGAAGACAATATTTGTAAATGAAGAATAACATATTTATAAATTAGAGAATTTTGGAGGTCTTGGAAGATAAGTGTAACCAAAATATAAAAAGGGACCTTATGTAAATGAGTCCTATTATTAATGCAGAAAATGCATGTAGCTGGATCCAAGGCAGCTCACAACTACCTATGGATCAACAAATCAAGGAATATGATGTACTCACAATAGGTCATAACTGATAAAAAGGTGTTTATAGAAAATAAAGCATGTATTTCCTATGCTAATTGCAACAAACTTCTTCAGATTCATCTGCCGTACTAATGTCTTTTCTTCTACTTTTTATAAGTTTTATTTCTTTCATAATAACACTTTTCACATCTTTCAAAATAGTGAGATCCCAACAAAGCAATTATTAAGAAGAAGAAGAATTATGCAAAATGCACATATCTGAATAATTGCAGTGGATATTAGAATAATCTATAACAAGATAATATGGATGTGGAAATGTCAACATGCTTATAATTAACAACTGAGGAATGAGAAAGACAGCTACGGAACTGCTTCCTGGTCCTTGCATTTCATAATTCAGTAAATATGTCTAGTTATTACATCATTGCCTCTCATAGCTATATCACATTGCTTACTAAAATTTGGCTAATGTCTCCCTTCAAATTCATATTCTTTCTACAACTCTTAGGCTATGTCTATTTTTCTCTCATAGTTGTTCTTTTTGTCCTTTTCCAGATTAAACTTCATTTTGATATAATAGATTTTTTTTCCTTTTTTTGATTTGTGAAATACACCTATATTTTATTATTTTTGTCATTAAATATTTCAGAAACCCTGCCATGTGCTAGGTGCTGTATTTGGTGCTACTAAATGTGGCAATGAGAAAACTCTGAAGTACATTATTACAGAGGATTCAGACAAATAAGTGAAATTTACAGTGCAATTCTAGTAAGGGCTAAATTAGTTGCAGCAGCAGGTTATGTGGGAGAACACAGGAGAGGCACTTAAGATAGCCTTTTGAAGTCGAGTCTTTTTCTGATATGGCATGGAATATTCCAGAAACTTATTTATAGTTGATCTCACTTTGCATAGAATATCTATTGTGAAGGAAGAGGGAAAAAAAGAAGAGGCAGAAGTAGCAATAGAGCCTGCAGGTTGAATTTAGAAAGAGGAGCTTTATCCTGAGTGAAATGAGAAGTCAATGAAGGTTTTTAAATGGGAGAGTGATAAGGTCCAATCTGTGCTTTGGCTGCTCAACTCTGCCATAGATGATATGTAAATGAATGAATGGGAGTGTGTTCTAATAAAACTTTATTTGCAAAACAAGGTGACTGACTGGAATTGACAAACAATTCATAGTTTGCAGAACTTTAGAAAGTTGCTGATGAGGTAAAATTGCAAGGTCTGCTCGGTGGTTAGAAATAAAGGAGAGGGAGATGGCAAGTTTCTGACTTAGTCAACTTGTAGCAGATAATTACCACTGAGCAATCCTAAGGCACATGTGTTTATATACCATGTAGAATGTTCTAGAAAGGGCAATGACACAACAGTAGTGTTGATTATAATTCGAAGGATGTCGTGAAGTGGCATCTAAACACAAGGTAAGATTAAGCATTGTAGGATCAGAGTCGGAGCTCGCTATTCCATCATTTAAAAAATTATAATGTAACTTTACATCTGTAAAATGAATATTTTTTAACATAGACGGTATTTGTTTGAACACTACTGAGTTCTAAAAATAAAAGGTGTTAGATACAGGCGAAGTATTATGGCGCAGTAACATGCAATATTTTGAAATGCTTAACAAAGAGTCACACATAAGCTGTAGGGAGAGAGGGGAAATATGGAAACATTTAAAGAAAGGATGTGACTCACAGGAAAAGAGCCAATCTGAAAATTCAGAGAAACACAGGGAGGAGACCAAGGAGAAATCCAGAGTGAAATAAAATAACGGTCTTGGGAGCAGATGGCACAATATCTCATTCTTAAGAGATAAGATGAATGAAGTATACGCCTTTTCTCTTTAAAAGTTACATACCTTATATTTCCCATTCCATTTCTTTCCTTTTAGGAGTGGTTCTGTCTATAATTTATCTTTATCCAAGACTGGAATTTTACCAGTTTCCCAGATAAATGTCACTGCTGACACCTTAACGACTCGGTGTGTTCATGCTCTTTTTTCTCATTCTCTTCTCCATTTTTGCTTCCATCCTTCATAAGCTGCAGGTGAACATGAAGTCAGTGAAGTTGTGCCATAATGTGCCAAATGTGATGTTAAAATGTTCTGGCAACTCCTAATTCCTGGGTTCTGCAAGACATTTGGGAGATATTATATTCTACAAGTCAAGGAAATCCCTTTGCCCCTCCTTTCTGGCATCTTTCTTTCTTGGGCCATCACAGCGCATCAATCGGAGATGTAAATCTAAAATTCTTGGCAAATATCACTTGAAACTTCAAGCTTTTATTGGTTTTAGCATCCAAAATTCAGAGATCCTTCCCATATCCCCACCCCTGCCATTTTACCAATCTCTATTCTCTGAAAACTTGGTGTCAGTATCTTCATCTGCAAACTTTTGGCATGGAAACTACCACCAAACAATGAAACATTTCCTTTTCATGTATACTGAGTCATGTCCATGTGCTTTAGATCTCTAGAATGCCTCCAGGAGCTGTCTAAGTGCCCCTATTTTCAAGGGAGGACACTGTTACAAATGTCAAAACCCAATGACAGCAGGGTTGATGCCATCTTGAGTTCTTAACTTCAACATAACAAGCCCTGAGTAGGTCCAGATGTAGGTGGATAAGGTTTCGTTTAGTGTGCCCAGAAAAGAACTTGGAGGAGTACAGTTGAAGATTATTTATCTGGTGCCTGTGTGTGTGTTGTGTGTGTATGTGTGTGTGTGTGTGTGTGTGCATGTGTGTGTAGTGGTTTATACTGTATATAGTTGTTCACTATACACATGTCTATATAGCTAGGAAAACATACCCATATATAGAATGGTTTTCACTTTCAGAAGAAAAAAACCATTGTTCAGAAAGTAAAATGTATGGTATCTTTATGTTCCAAAGAGAAGAGCATGGAGCTCACTAATTAAAAAAAAAGTTTCATGAACTTTAAAAAAATTCTCCTAGTTATACTCTCTTTCATGTGAAAATATGTATACAGGTCTAGCATCCTATCATGGAAATTTTTTCCTTGATAATGTACTTCATCCTAATGAAGTAGGGCACACACACATTAAACAAAAAAGGAAAGAAAGAGCACCAGTTTCCTATCAAAAATGTTGTTAGAATGAGGCTGGGTCTATCCAAGTTTAACCCAAGGGCCCCTGCAGCTAGTTAACCCTGTTCAAAGTATAAGGAATAATCCCATCTATCACATCTAAAATATAAAGACTATCATAGGTTTTCAAAACTTCTGAAGATTCACATGGAACGTTGTTTTATTGTCTTAACTTATACAAATATATTTCTACGCTAAGCAATGAGGGTTAATATGGCTTAATCCTAATTTAATTATCTCATAGCCAAGTGTTTGTACAGAGCAGGCAAATTACCTTATCTCTTCATTAGGCTCATTAAAACCACTGAAAGGTGATATTTACAATTAGTTGAAAATATAACTTTAGCTGAAACAAATCCAGAATAGGTGATCAAGATGGTAAGTCTTTAAAATTTCATCGCCACAGTGCACAGAATAATATTTTAGATAATTCAAAACACAAAATCAACGCTTTAGAAAAAACTCATTTGTAAAAAGTCATATCTCAGCAAATAACTACTCAAGTCATTTGGAAAACGTTCAGCGATTCACTGCTCAAAATATGCTTATTATTCTGTATTATAATATGCTGGAATTTGTAATATAGGAAAAATTACCCCATCTACTTTGCTAATTACATCAATCTATGGATGGAAACACATTTCTAGTAACCTCCAGCCCCAGTGCTCAAAAACCATCAGCGACATCATCCGCATGCTTTCTGGACTTTGCTTCTACCTAAGCTCAGATTTCATGTGCTCAGAGACATCTATGAGGCCCTCAAAAAGAAGACTAGAATTTTTCAGCCTCTATGTTGTTCAAGTCTCTCAGAAGTAATATAGTTGTTACTGCTGTCCATAGCCTAGATACTCAGAAAATAGTAATTTACGTTAGTAAATAATATCTGAGGGGCATCATACCTGAGAATCTACTGGCGCTGTGCTGGACATCTCAGCTGGGTGTTGAAGATGCAAAGCCAGAGAGGAAGCTCTCCCAGCTGGGAACCCTCAGAGTTTTCTAGTTTTCTCAACTAGAGAAGAGAATACTAAGTTGCTTTACTTGACAAAAATGGTGTGTAGGTATCAGATAAAATCCATCAATTACTGTCTAGTTCCAAATTATTGGTTCATGTCATTCCAGATCTAATCTTTAAAAAAAAACAAACAAAAAAAAAACAAATACCTGCCAATTTCATTAGCCAACTGAAGCTTGTCAAGGTGACAAATTATTCCTGTAGTAATTCTCTGTTGATTTCAAGACAAAAATAGAATTTTAAAATATGCTGTTTCTGGGCTTTGTATTTCACTGTGAGTTTACAGGACAAACCATTAAGTTGAAAACCAAGGCTGCAAAGAAATCTTTCTCGAGTAATTAAATATATCTCAAAACCTCGAAGTTTCAGCCAGGGTAATTGCCAGGGAGAGAGGAGACTGCTGACTCGGTTTGTCACAGACACTTCTTTTTCTTAGAGTTTTCCCTCCTTCAGTTACTGCAGCCAACCTACTCCCAGCATCCATTGGGTCCCTTGGCTGTAAACTCCAGTCTTTTACCTCAATGTACACATGTGAATCAAAAATTACTCCCCCTAATTGTCTATCAGTAAAATTGAATTATACTGGAAGTTCCCCAAATTTACTGAGTATTAATAAAGAACAAATGGGAATTAAATGTAAAAAAGAAAAGAAAAAGAGAAGTACTTCCTCTGATAAGGTAGAGATGTTTGTGATCATCCTATCTAGCTCCACTTAGCATCTGTTAGCCTTGTCTTTCTCAACTAGTTGATGAATTCCGGAAGCTACCCTGAGAGGTGATGTCAGTGGGGAGGAAGGTAGGGAGAAAGAATAAAGTGGGTGGGAATTCTTGGTTAGACAATACGTAGCTTTACTTTTATCTGTTCTATTTGTTTCCATTTCTAGGTGAGGCTGCTTTTGAAGAAAATTTTCATGAGCTAAGAATGTTTAAAACCACTACACACAAAAGAATTAGCCAGGTGTGATGGCACATGCCTGTAGAGTTCTGTCTACTTGGAAAGTTGAAGCGGAAGGATCGCCTGAGTCCAGCAGGTCGACGCTGGAGTGGCTGTGAGCATGCCACTGAACTCCAGCCTGGGCGACAGAGTGAGACTCCAACTTGGGGGAAAAAAAACCACTAAACAAACTGTCTGGAGCTAGACACCTCAGAAATATATGTGACAAACATATGACATGAGTACTATTTATTATTGTCCTTGTTTCCATGAAAGATATCACTAGATTCATGTTCTCTCTTGCTGATTCCTGGTAGAGTCTCAGAATCCTTCTCAACCCTATATTTTATCTATTTATTTATTTATTTTTGAGTTGGCACCTCACTCTGTCATCTAGGCTGGAGTACAGTGGCATGCTCGTGGTCACCCAGCCTTGATCTGCTGACTTAGGTGATTCTTCCACCTCAGCCTTCCAAGCAGCTGGAACCGCAGGAGCATGCCATCACACCTGGCTAATTTTTTGATTTATTGTAGAGATGAGATCTCTCCAAGTTGCCCAGGCTGATCTCGGACCCCTGGTCTCAGGCAATCCTCTTGCCTCTGCCTCCCAAAGTGCTGGGAGTGCAGGCATGAGCCACCATGCATGGCAGAAACCAATATTTTAGATGGCTGTGATAATTGGTCAGTATTGGCATATCAGTTTAAACTAATGCATTGTCATTCTTCTTCTAACATTTTATTAGACTTCTTTACTTCCTACTTCCAGACCTATCTTGATGTGCACAAGAGCATCTTGATTCCTAAGGGCATAATTCTCTGCTTGTTGTCTCAAATGGAAGTCTAAAATTTAATTCTGTCATCCCAATAGCTCTTAGATTAATCCACTGTCATCATCCCCCCCCCACAAAAATTGCCTTGGAGTTCTTATGAAGCGTTTTTTGGAAAATGATTTCTGTTGTTTAAGCTATGAAACATTTTCTTAGGCAAATGTACTTGGAAAACGCTGTACGAGAGGAAACTCCTCAAAACTGTAATATACTGATAAAATATGTGCATTTATTTTTACATGTTAAAACTTCATTCACCTTAAAAGTACTCTCCATTTGGCAATATACCTATCGTGATGTTTTTTCCACCGTTCAAAACAGTTTTTGAACTTCTTAATTTTGGTACCTTTTAGTGCTTCTGCTGTTTTTGTTTCACTTCTTCCACATAGAGTTTTTTCATTCTTTTAATCTGGGGAAACAAACAAACAAAAAAGTTGCTCAGGGCAACATCAGGTGAATAGGGAGGGTGGGGAACCAGGATCATATTATTTTGATCAAAAACTGCTGATCACTCGGCGCAGTGTGGGTAGGTGCGCTTGTAAGTCGCCTATCATGAAATGGACATATGTGTTGAAAGAATCTCCACCCTCAAAAATAAAAAATCACAGAAGCTGAATGCAGTCTCTCAGAACAACATTAGCTGGTACACTGATGCCAGTGGGTTCCAAGAATATTTACCTGGCAGGGGGAAGAATGTACTACAAGGGACTTGCCCTACAAAAGATAATTTCAGTTCCTCAGCTTTGGCATTTTATAAATGAATCTTTCGCATGCTTCTTCTCAGCCCCATTTCTTTCTGATTGTTATTTAGCAGATCCTGACATTCTCACTCGCTTTTATGTCTTTCTGCTTTGAATTTGTCTTTCTTTGTCTTTACCAACCAACATTTTTCACTTAAAATGAACCCAAAGATCACTCCAGGGGTGAAGTACATTTCTTATTTTCTCTACATTGCAAAAGAAACTAATCACTACTTATGTTCCTTTTATGCTCTGAATATTACCCTCTACCTATTTTTCTCCAAGTACATAGGCTGATAGCTCCTTCAAGGTCTATTCCAGAGTTTCTTAGCTTTGGTACTACTGACATTTTGGAGACATTCCCCCAAAACACTGAATTATATTTTACACCACCCTGACCTCCATTTCCAAGATGTCAGCAGCATCCTCACCAGTTCTGATGATCAAAAATGTGTCCAGATATCATCAAATGTCTCCTGGGAAGAAGATTGCCTAGAGGTCAAGAATTACTGTTCTAGAACAAACCTTTGGATCTTCCTGGCTTTGGTCCTATGATTACCAAATATCCACTGAATTCAATGCAAATGAATTATTCCTATTTGCCACTAGAAGGACTGATTGCACTTGACTAGAAGCATGGGGGAAGAAAAGAAGAAGGAAATAACATATTCTAAAATGTAATTTGAGAAATCTCATGAGCATCATTATTTCACATTTTAGATTTGTCAAAGCCAAACCTGATAGGATGCAGGACCGGTCCTTCCCATTCAAAGATTATCCAGACATTCGATGTCCAAGGCTCATTTCTAGGATTTTGTAATTCCAAAGTCGTTTTTTGTTTTGTGCTCTCCCAAGTGTTCCGATTTGGTGAAGTGAATGCACAATTGAGCCATTAGGACTCGTTAACTGCATTGATTTATTTTTTCTTTTTCTCTTTCATTAATGACACAACGATTTATCTCCAGAGACTTTTTCTTTCCTTTCAGAAAAAAGTCTCATATTTTATTTCTTACCATGCATTGTCTTGTGACAGGAAGACTCATCAAAGTCATAATTACATTTCATTTGGTAGCATTGAACTGTCTGTCATCTGTGAGCATTCGAGCCTGGTCCTTCTGTACTTGAACTACATTTTTCCTGATTACTTACCAACTGATGATGATTCGTTAGTTGGTGTCAACAGTTTTGGGCACTTTCTGCCTTTAATTTTCCTAGCTACATGACAAGCTTGTTTATAACCTTCTAGGTGTCCCCAAGCCAAAATAATAATTGTGCTATCTGTAGTTCTATTTATAAAATTTACCTAAGGGTACCGATTATCTGACTTGATGTTTATCTACACATACTATCTGCACCAACAATCTCTAGGCTTTATTAATAAACACCCAACTCCCGCATTTGATGGAGGGGATGCATTTAAGTGTTTCAAAGGTATCCAAATCTTAAGATTTTGATCCGAACCTTATTTAAATGATCTAGACTTCCTAAATTTTATTTCTCAAACACTGACCTTGAAATTAGAGAGCAAGCTCTCTCACTAGGCTGCCTGCTTTTAAGAAAACTAGCTAATTCACAGGGAATTTGTATATGCAGAGAACTGCTGTTTGTGAGCCTTTGGTATTTAATTAAAATTACAACTGACACTTTGTCACTTGCCTTTGTTTAGTATGACATATTATTTTGGACCCAGAAAGAACCTTAATTTAGGATTCATTTGAGAGCCTTCAGTCTACAAATGCAGAAACCCTTGTAGAGGCACATTAAGTAGTTTGTACTTTTTTTAAAAAAAGATAATAATCAAGTTGGCTGAAAAATGTTTTCTACTCTCCCAACTTGACTCTTCAAATTCAGGTTGAGATTTAATGATCAGTGGTAGACATTTTTCATTTCATTGGATTTTGTCCCTGCAAATGTTTAATTTAAACCTCAACACGATATAATGGCAAAAGAATGAGCATGGAGTAAACCCCTTTGCTTGGTTTCTGCTTTTACCACAATTTTTATATTGTCCATTAATCCCATGTATAAAGACAATTTAATATATCTTCACAAGTATACTCAGTTGTCTTTGCTTTTACGTTCACTGGAAGAAGAAAGTGTTGACTGTAGTCTCTCTCCACTTACCTTTCTGCTTGTCATACTTGGAAATAAATATTATTTATGCCATGGATTTTTCTCTATTTTAGAATAAAAATGCCACATTTGCCTCAGGATTATATTGACTTTTTCTACATGAATTGCATTTCTTCCAAAAATGCTTGAAAGTTTGAAAGTGTCAACCCCTGTTTAGAGATCAGTGTTTCTTGAAGGGTGTTTGTGTAGACCATCTGTGCCAGAGTCACCCAAAATGCCTGTCAAAAATGCAGATTCCTAATAAGACTCATCCGGATGTACTAAATGACAATCTTTGGGCATAAGTACAAGGACTCTGCATTGTAACAAGATCCCTCAAGGAAGGTTGAGGTGACTGCCTTAGATACTGACTTGTACACTCTAAGTGTTGTGCTAGGTGGCTTAAGAGCACTAATCGGGACACCTCTTTTTCTTTCACAGTCTGCATCCAAATCTGTCAGCATATTCAAAACAAATCCAGATTCTAACTCTTTTATTATCTCACTCTACGAATCTGGTCAAGCCACCATCATCTCTTGCTGAGATGCAAATGTCTCTCAGCTGGTTTCTTCTACCTTGCTCTGCTACCATCTGTCTCAACACAGTGGCCAGCAGGTTCTCCTTTTAAGTAAGTCAAGTCCTATGTCCCCCATGTTCCAATTCCTTTAGGGACTTCCTGTCTCAGAGTAGAGGTCAACATCATTACAATGGCCCACAAAACCCTTGTGTTGCAAATGCTGAGCACTCCACCACCTCCCCCACTGCCTTCCCCTCCTTCCCTACTCTCCAATCAAACTGAGCCCTTACTCTTCCTCTGCATGTCAGATTAGCTTTCACCTTGGTCAGTAAGATTGATTGCCCCTCTCCCAGTTATCTGCCTGGTTTACTGCCTTACTGTCTCTAGATCTTTTAAAACAAACTCTCAGCAAGGTCTTTGCCAGCCCATCCTATTTAAAATGGAATTGTCCTACTTCTAGGCACCTCCCAAGCCCTTCCATTCTTTCTTGATTCCTCTAAATGTGTAACCATCTACCATTCTGGACATTTTACTCATTTTATTTATTGTGTTCCTTTCCTCAATGGTAATCCAAACATCTAAACATTTTTTAGACTTGTTTTGCCCCCTGCTGTATCCCAACTTTAAACACAGTGGAATATGACAGAGACTCAATAGATATTTGTAGAATGAAATGCATGCATTACCTCACTGTAACAACCTTGCACTAAAATGTGGTTATCTCTATTGACAGATGAGGAAACCAAGTCTCATGAAACAGAAATAATTCACCCAAAGTCATGTGGTCTGTCTAGAACTAAGTAGAGCTGGTGCCAAAATAGCCATTCTTTCCATAACTCATTCCATGCCCCTTAAGATTCTGTTGGTTCCATTTCTTCATTCTTTAAGCAAGAATGTGCTTTCAGTCAAAATCATCACATCATCAGAGTGAAAGGGAAAACTTGTGTCTGCAAATGGTGGTAGTGAATAGAACAAGCAAAGCTCCTCCCCATTTTTCTGCCTTTTTCAGAAATCCCTGAGCAACTCCCAGCCTTCTCCCAGAAGATCCTCATTGCACCAGCCCAGATGTATCCACCTGAATCTATGCATACTTTTTGTTTTTGCCCCTGATCTTCAGGTACAGAAATTTGAGATAATCATACTTCTCCACTTGTGTGAAATTATTATTGTGAGTTCCAGAAAAGCATCTCTATTACTTACCTACCTTAAGTTTTCTCCAACCTCTCCTCCATTGTTTGCACTTTGTAGGTATTTACTATCATGTGTTTGGTACATGTCTGAAGAAAACTCTTGCAGAATAAGGTCAAAGTACATGGTGCAATGACTTACATGACATGTTGGAGAGTTTAGGTTTTAGAGGTAACCTGAATGAAAGCATGGATTCTGGAGTCAGACTTTCATTTACCAACTCTGCTACTTACTAACCGGGTGATCCTGAGTCTTTCTGTGCTCAGTGGTGAATAGGAATTCTGACAGTGCCAGTTTCACTATAGTATAATGAAGACTAAATGAGTTAAGACATGTAGCACCTGGGGTGTAATAAGTGTCTGATAAATGTTAACTGTTATTGTTATTGCTGCTATTATTGTTAGGAAATGGGAAATCACTGAAGATTTTGTTGTGATTTGTCTAAGGTCAGAAAACAGTTCAGCAATATAGCAGACAGTAAGACTTAAGACACCTGATTCCTTACACTGCACTCTGCTTTTAACATTTTTGTAGAAACAAATGCTTTTTAAAAAAAAAAAACCTTTGAAAAAAATGGTCATTGTGTACAATATTTTACAAAGCTCACTAATATTGAAAGTATGAATGCTGTAGTACTCTCAATAAATAAACTGGCATAATATGCCCAGATGCTGTCTGCATACATTTTAAAACACAAATGATGTTTGTGCACCCAAGTGCAAGATTTACATAAAACACCATAAAATAATTTAGAACTACCTTGTCTGACAAGTAAAGATGACACAAGTATACTTTTAAAACAATCTATTAAAATATGTCACCACATATTATACTGTGAAGAAAAAAAATTCTTAATCAGATATTCAGTTTAAACCATAGAGAAGATTTCATCATCACATTTGGCAGGGGATGGGCTCTTGGAAACTGAAAATGGAGCAAAAAAGAAGGATTTGACTGTGAAGTTTAGTCACTCTCAAAAACATGACCATGTCATTAAAATTAAACTAATAGTGGAGATATTTGCAGAAGCCAGTATATTAAGACTTTTGTAGAAGGTGACATATCAAAAAAATCTGGCTAACACTAAGTATACTATGAAACAGGTTTTTCTTTTTCATATTTAAAGAATATAAAATTTTTAGCATTTCTAATGACTACCATAAATATGGACAGAATTTGCTTATCTTTTACTATCATAATACCCACATTCATTTATTAATGAATTACCTTAACATTGAGAAATGAATAATTAGGGATCACAACTTGTCCCATTCCTCGTCCTTCTTTCCCCCAACTTTGTTATCTCTTGTGTGTTAGATTTGCCTCCACTGCAGACCTATGGATTACAAGCCTTTCTGAGAGTAGGAAATACATCTTATAAACACTGGATCTCCCAAAAGTTGCTGCACAGGTTAGTCACATAGTGAGTACTCAATAAATACATGATGGCTTGTTCCAAAGAGAGTGAAAATAATTTGTGTCCAGTGAGAAATGACTAAGGTTTTCAATAAAATGGGCTTCAGTTTAGGTTGAAATCCAGAAAGCACAAGGACATTTCTTCTTATCAGGAATCATTGAAAATGTCTAGGTGATTATTGGGGGTAGTTAATGGCAATTGGTGTGCAGATCTATCAGATAAGGTTTTGATTTCTCTCAGCTAGATGCTATAGCATTCTACTAGATCTAACATTTTCCAAGAAACCACTAAATATAAATTTCACCAATTCCTTTTTTGATTTTTGCCTTTAGACCACTCAAATTCCACCATCCCACCCCTGCTCTATTCAATCCACAGACAATATTAATCCTGTTTTTTTCCCGTTCTTCCTAGCACATTGATAAAAACAATAAAAGTTATTGAAAGCCTGAATGACTTTCTTTAAGCAGAATAGCACAAATTCATATACAAAAGCTCTGCCCTTGAGTTTTCCCTGGGCATGATTCTAGGACCTCTATTCTTTGGGTAATGACTCTAATTTGGTTAATAACTAGGAGAGAAATGGAAAGAAAAGAAAAAACAATTCAGATACAACAACCGTCTTCCCAAAACTTATCTTTTAATGGATTTGAAATCTGAAGGCCAACGACAACTTTTTTATTTCCTTTTCATATTTTACTTCCTTTTTTTAACTCTCAACAGGAAATGTAAACCATGTGTACACAAAAAAAAAATGTGCCGATTCAGCCTTTACATAAAACTTGTTTCTCTTGGTTTAACATTTATTGAAATTTTAACTCAAGGTAACAAAAAATGCTTAGAATTTTTCAAGCAGCACACCACACTGTTTGAAAGACGTACAGAATAAATGCCACTGATCACATTGTAAAAAATTGTAACTTGTAAATTTATATCCGCTTTAGAGATTCTAGTTATCAGAATCCTAAAAATGATTTATTTTAAATCTTAAACCAACTAGCAAATTTTGAAGAAATGAATATAGTCCACTGATAAATGTCTTTGCTGCAAAAGAGAAAACAGAACCTTTGTCTGCCTTGTCTCCAGTATTTAGCAGTTGGCATCTAATTAATTAGTTATCAGGGATGGAATCACACAGCGAAGCAATTCCCTTTTCTCCTGATTATGGATTACATTTTGATGGTAAAATTGTTGGTTGTGTCCCTCTTTAGTGACAGATTTTGTGTGATTAATGTCTCCAGGGTCTATTTTTCTCTGTCACCTTCACACAATAGATGCCACAAAACCAGCATCACCAAATCAAACCGTGGCTCCTATCTCCTTAGAAACAATCACCCTCCATCTTCTCTTGTTATGGATGATCTTTAGCTTAGCATATTTGAAAATGAAGAACAAAATCAAAGACCACAGTGTTGCTGCACCTTCTACTGTCAGTTCAATTTAAATTATGGTTGCATGGTTCTGAACTTCACTAGATTTTTATATAGAAAGAAATTGTTTGCAAGTAGTTCATCCAATGTACTTGTTTTAACAAAATGCCATTCAGCAAAACACTGTTTGTTCTGCAATTGACCTAAACATTTAACTGTTTAACTCTGGTTCTATACATTTTTTTTTGTTTGTTGATACCCTCAGGCAAAAACACCTGACTTACCAAACATTTACTCAAATTCATGAGTAAGATACATTTCTTATAAAGCTAATATAAATATAACCTCATGGTACACTTAGCTGGTGAATTAGTTAGACCAGCTTGTTTGTGAAGAGGGAAGAAAAATCTATTCTAGTTACCTTTAAATCAGTGATTTATAGACATATTGGTATGTTTAGGAAGTAAACCTTTTCTAGAGACCTTGTTTTATTATTACAGCTTCCGTGCTTTTCTCCTGCTCCAGTTTAATTCCCTCATAAACTAATTTTGTCTGCATTTGAATCTTGTTCTCTTCTGCCTCCTCTTATCTTTGCTGTCCACAGGAAAGTTCATTGCTATTCCTGGATCATTCTCTGTTCTAACTCTATCTAGGGGCCCTGTCTCTTAGATTTTCAAAACTAATTGCTAAAGAGAGGACTCTTATTGGCTCACCTTGCTTCCTTGAACAAGGCTAGAGCTGTAATAGATTAATTTACAGGACTGGGTATTTTATTGCCCTTGGGCTGTGGCTCATTTCTGGTCTACTTACACAGGCAAAAGAGAACCATAATTGTGGAACAAAATATATCTTTCTAAGTCAATTCTTTAAGGCTGTGCAAGCAGGAGATGCTCTCTCAGAAGAAAAGATGGATATGAGTGTCTTAATCTATTTTGTGTGCTATAATAGAATATCCAAGACTGAGTATTTTATACAAAACAGAAATGCATTTCCTTACAGTTCTAGAGGCTGAGAAATCCAAGAACAAGGTGCTGGCATCTGGTGAGGGCTTTCTTGTTTCATCATCCTATGGCAGAAAGACAAAGAGAGGGTAAAAGAATAAGAGATTAAGCTCATAGTTTTAAGCCTTTTGTCATTAACCCATTCAAGAAGGTGTAGTCTTCATGAAATAAGCACCTCTCATTAGGCCCTGCTTTTAACAGTGTTGCATTGGGGATTAAGTTTTTAGCACATGAACTTTGGGAGACACATTCAAACCATGGCAGATGGGTAGTCTAAATTGTGTGTGGTATAATTGATTGGTTGTCTGGTCTCTCCCAACTAAATTTGCTTTCATTTTGTGAACGTGTTTGATGATATATTTTGAAGGTAGAACCAACAGATTTACAGATGGATAGAATCTGGATTGTATTAGTAAAAGACAATTCTTTTGGCTTGAGCAAAATTGAGTTTTATTAATGGAGGTGAGAAAACTGTAGGAGGCATAGGTCAGTTGGAGGTGGTGGTGAATTATTAGTTTATTTAATAGTTTGGCATAGGTTAAGTTCAAGAAGTCTGTTAGACATTCAAGTGTCAATGTCTTTCAAGAAGTTGACTATTAAGGACTAGAGGTCAGGGAAGAATTCTAGGTACGAGATATAAGTTTGATGGTCATCAGCCTACAGGTAGTAACTAAAGCCAGGAACCAGATGAGATCACCTAGGGACAGAGCATAGTTATTGAGAAGGAACAGTTCACTGAGTGGACCATACCAATGTTTAGAAATAGAGAAATGAGAAAGAGTGAAAAAAAAGGAGATGAGAGTGAGTAGGAAAATAAGAGAAAAATCAGTTGGCTGCTGTATTTCAAAATATCCATTTTAAGAGAATATTCAACTGTACCAAATGCTGCTGATGGGTAAAAGGAAATTGGATAATGAAAGGAAAAAAGATAGCTGGGTGAAAATTGTACCTGCCAAGCCTGTCATAACAAAATATAATGAATGGTTGATTTAAACAACAGAAATTTATTTTCTCACAGTTCTGGAGGCTGAATGTTCTAGATCAAGAGGCTGGCAGGGTTGGTTTCTCCTGAAGTCACTCTCTTTGGCTTGCAGACAGTGCCTTCTCACTGTGTTCTCACAGGACCTTTTCTCTGTGCATGCACAGCACAGATTTTTCTCTTTCACATCAAGTCACCACTCATACTGGATCAAGACCTATGACTTCATTTAACCTTAATTATCTCCCTAAAGGGCCTGACTCCAAATACAGTCATATTCGGGGTTAGGACTTCAACATGTACATTTGTAAAGGCTACAACTCAGTCCATATCCGAGGTCATTAATAAGCTTGAGAATGATAGTTTTGGCAACACAGTGTTGTGTCAGAGAGAACTTGACTTGAGTCTCTTCAAGCAAAAATGGAGGGAGAAACCTGGAGACAGTGGAAATAGACAACAGCTATTAAGAATTTTGCTATTAAAAAAAAGCCCAAAGTGGGAATCTACCTGGACAGAGACATGGAGGAAAGAGTTCTTTTATGTATTTTGTATTTATTTTTATGTATTTATTTATTTATTTTTTAAATGAAAGTGATATACCTAGAAGTTTGGTTATTTCAAGGGTGAGATTCCTGCTGTGTTTGAGTATTTTCTGCTATATGCTGTGATCACATTGGGGTGACCACCAGGGCTGCAGGAGACCGCAGGATGGAAGTTGGGAGGTGAGCAGAGGATACTTAATGGATTTTATAATTTATTTCACATTCGTTATTTTGTTGGACACTTTAAGATGTTATTATGATATAGAATTCTGTTCACAGGTTTATATAAACATAATGGATGACTTATTGATATCAACATGTTCCTTTTTTGTTATTGGGAACTTCTATAGGAGGAACATTTTTGAAATGTTTGGACATATTATTGCCTGTAGTCACCTCAACTCAAATGTAAATAATTGTCATATGTTTATGTGCTTAAATTGCATTCATTGTAGTAAATAAATCAATACTTGGTTAACTACGTATCTTCTGAGAAATCTGAGTTATCATTGTTGTTGTATGTTACTTTCCATACTTGGGGGAAGGAAAGGGAGGTGTTTCTTGCCTTGCGTTGGGAACTGACTGATTAAAGTGCTTATCTATCAATGAGTGTTTCTATAGAGTTCAAGTGCTTTTACAGCATGGTGTGATAAGAAGGACACAATCTGGACTCCGCAAACAAAGATCTAAATTTTAATAGCTTTTAATTATGACTAGCTTACTACATCTCTAGTTTTATATTTTGCATCTCTATAGTAGAAATAATGTTATATGTTGTTATAAGTTTTATGTAAAATTATACTTAGGCTCATACTTGGGACAACTTTTCTCCAAAATTGGACCAACCTTGACATATATTGGTTTTTATAGTCACATATGAGGGGGGGACCCAAAAAAACTGAAATTATTTTTTGGAGGGTAGGCCCCTTATAGTACAGGCTTCTCCCAGTAGATAAGTGTTCTAGGAACCCACTGACATTGGTGTACCAGCCAGTGTTGTTGTGAGAGGCTGCATTTGGCTTCAGGGATTTTTATTCTTTTTTAAAGATTCGTTCAGTGTATTTGTCCATTTAATGATAGGTGATTTGCATGAATAATCTACCCACACAGCACTGAGTGTCCACTAATTTTTTACCAAAAAACTGCACGGCCCCTATGCCCTACCCTCTGTTCACCTGATCTTGCCCCAAGCAATTTTTTTTGTCTCCCTGGATGAAAGAAGTCTTCAAAGGGAAACACTTTGCCAATGTGGAAGAGGTGAAACAAAAAATGACAGAAGCACTAAGGGGCATCAAAATGAACAAGTTCAAAATCTGTTTTGAACAGGAGAAAAAGCATCACCATAGGGGCATTGCATCAAACAGAGAGTACTTTGAAGATGACTAGAGTTTAAACATGTAAGAATAAATATAAAATTTTTATAAATAAATTCTGGTTTTGGGGGATCCCCTTGTATAATGGTATTGGTATTGACATACATTGGTGTTAGATCTATTTGTCAATAGTATAGTTTGGGATTTTCTATGATCTACTGATCGTCTCAGGAATATAAACCAGACTCTTCAAGGCAGAAATTGCCAGCAAAAAGAAAATAAGGAAAGCTGAAAGTCCAATACTTATTTTAGGAACAGGGATGTAATGGGGTGAGCGATTTTAGTGGTGGAACGCCAATAAAGAAATATAGACATAGAAAGGTGAGTTCTGAAATTTATGGTAGATCTTTAAAGACAAAGTGAACCAGAGACTTCAGCTAATTCAGCCACTACAGGCAGCAAATCTGGATGGTTTTGCCCTTGGTTTTTCTATCTTATAAAACTACAGTAGCAGATTTAGAAGCAATTGAGAGGAATCAATTTTATTCTTTGCTTTTATAGACAAAGGAGTGCTTGGCATGGGAAAAGTACCTGGGAAAATGCTCTATAGCAAAGAGAACTCCTGTTCTGTGATTTATTTTTCCTTTAGTTTTTAGATATAGAAAAAGATAACTATAGAAAAAATGCAGAACATAAATTAAAGTTCTTTTAGAAAATATGAGTATTCAGGTTTTTCTATTATTCCATTATTATTTTTAGCTAGTTGCAATGTTGCAGTGTATTAAGCTTCTTAATAATTTAGGTAGCTCTCATGCATACTTTATTCTCATAGACAGAATAAACATCTTCCCACATATAATAGGCAAAGCTAATTAGCAACTTATCACTCTTATTTTGACCAGAAATCACCTCAATGGAATTCTCTACCTCGTGAATATAACCTAGCTCTAGGGTGTTAATTAATCTGTTCTTTCAACAGCCATACATTTTTAAAAGGTAGGGTTAGTGTATTGTCACAGCCCAGAGCGTCTTGCTCCCCTTTTCTCAAAAAGTATTGGAAGCATGGCACTGCATTTCTTACAGTTTTGTTCGAGAAAAACTATGTCCTTGAAAGCAGAGAAACTTGAAATGCTTTTTTTTTTTTTTGAGTTGGAGTCTTACTCTGTCACCCAGACTGGAGTGCAGTGGCACCGCAGCCTCAACCTACTAGGCTCCAGCAATCCCTCCGCCTCAGCCTCTGAAGTGGCTGGAACTACAGGCGTGTGCTACCACTTCCAGCTAATTTTTTTGATTTTATTGTAGAGATGAGGTCTTACCAAGTTACCCAGGTGGGTCTCGAACCCCCAGGCTCAGGCAATCCACTCACCTCAGCCTCCCAAAGCTCTGGGGTTATAAGCTGAGCCACCAAGTCCGGCTGAAATGTTTTTAAAAAGTATAAGAAAGTAGATGTTTTTGGCTTATATGTGAAACTGCCGTATTTTGATGAGGGTAAGAGTCTTCTGATATCATTAGATCAGTCATTCATCTAAGTTCAATTTATCTGAACACCACTGAACACACTTTGTGACAACCTCATAGGTATATGCTAGTGAATATAGTCAGTGCAATGAATACGGAGACATCTGTAGAGCAATGATTTTCCTACTGGACTATATGTACTTTGGGATTTGTACAGACATTCAGGGTAGGTAAGAGAGGTCAAATAATTCTAAAGATACTAGTAGACACCAATCAACACTAGATAGTCATCTCCATCCTTACATGGTCCTAAAATTAATCCATCTGAGACCACACTTTCCTACCACTCTTTCACAATAGCTCTTCTTTCAGTTGCAAAAGAAAGGTTCTACCCAAGAGGTAAGAACTTTCTAGGTGCAAAACAATAGTGATAAAATGAATCACTAAGCACTGTGTAAAAAGTTCCTTCGCAAGTCTCATGACTGCTGATTATTTGTTTAAAAAAATGAGATCCAGGGATAGTGGAAAACTGATGAATTATAACAAATATTTTATGTTAGATCATGATGTAATTTTTGGTATGAATCTCAAAAGATGTGTCTATGATTTGAGTCATCCAAAACTCTTCCATTCCCAACTACATATCTAGGACAACAAATTTTCTTAGTACTACATCTAAAAACAAAGACAATAATGAAAAATAAGGAGAAAACCTTGATGCTGAGTCCTGTGTTATTCTAGCAATTAATATTCATTCATTCATGACACATGAATCTAGGGAAATGATAGATGAAAATAGCCCAGTTCATCTTGTTCAGAATGCTTACATAATAAAGTTTCCCTTTTTATGATTAATAATTGCAACCAAAATCTTTAGAATAATTACATTGGTCAATTGAACATTATTAATAACTTATAATACTTCAATTCAGAAGAAAAAGAATGTAATATTTACAGATTTATAGTTATAGAAAATTTTGAAATAAATTTCAATTTATCTACATATTTTTATTGTAAGCTAGCTTGATTGAGCAATGAATAATAATTATCAATGCAGAGAGGGGAGGAAAAAGTATTCCAGACAGACAACATCATAAACAGAAACTCAAAAGTCAAGGGACATTGTGTTCTAGGTTCTAAAAATAATGTGTTTCTATGATTGAGAATGTGAGTTGCTAAAGGGAAGACAGGATGTGTGGGTAGAGATGGAAGGAATTTTCCCCACGAATTTTAAAGCTGAAATTTACCCATTTACCAACTTGGATAAACTTTTTCAGGAGTTATGAATGATTGACTTGAAAGAGATGCTTTTCCATTATTCACTTAGAGCAGGACTCAGCAAACTCTTTTCTGAAAGGTGTAGGATAGTGAGACGTTTTGGTCTGTTTTGCAACAACACCACTTTCTGTTATTGTACAAAAAGCAGTTACAGGCAATATGTAAATGAATGAAGTGACAATGTTCCAATAAACTTGACTGAAACTGAGTTTTGAATTCCATATCATGTCATGAAATATCTTATTTTGTGTGTGTTTGTTTTTTATTCCTGCCATTTAAAAATGTAAAAGTCATTCCTTGTTCACAGACTGTACAAAAACAGGCAGTTGGCAGGATTTAGTCTCTGGGTGTAGCTAGCCCAGTCTTGATTTACAGTATTTCAAGGATTTTGTCCTCTCTTAAATCACATCTTGCACTTAGACCAACATGAAGCCTCGAGAGTCTAGTCTTTGTCTTTACTCTTAATTCTTGAATTGCATAAAACTCAGGATTCCTTGACACATGAGTTTGTTTTCCATTCTGAAAGAGTTGAAGCTTATTTATTGATTGTTACTTTCGTATAGCAAAGCTTTATCAATTCTGAAGTTCTTCTTCATCTTAGCAAAAAAAACTACTGAGACGGTTATTCTCCTTAATCATGTGTATTTTGAACTGAACAGTTTTTTGTCTATTGCCAGCACCAACCATTTCATCTGAAAGTTAAAAAATGCATTTGAACAAAATCATATCGTAGAAGGACCATAGACTGCAGTCAATGACTTGAATTTGATTTTTGTCTCTACTACTTAGTTCTTGGGCAAATTCCATCACATCACTGAGTCTCAGTTTCCTTGTGAGTAACCATGGATATGGTAATAACAAGCTTTTTTCACTGGGTTATCATGAGAGTTGAGACAATGGATGTTACATGTACAGTATGTGGCACATGATAAACACATGGTATTTTTCAGTTATTAACAGTATTCTTATGACTATGTTTACTTTTTTGCTTTTAGTTCTTAGAAAGATCTGGCTAAATCACAACAGATTTTAAAACATTCTCCATGCTTTATTTATTTTTGACCCACAACTTGGAAGGCCAAATATCTAACTATTTGAAACTTACTGACATTCTCTGTCTTTGTCACTACTGTACTGTCTGGGAAGAGAACAGTTGTTTTTTTTTGGCTCTGAATCCTCCTCCCTAACTGATAGCATCAAACAGTCAAGGGATTCCTGAACACCTTTCTTACTGATTTCAAGTCCTAACTGATTCTGTAGTCTCTATAGTTCCCCATTCCTTATAACTCTGGCTTCTTCATCCTCCTTTTACAAGTTAATCCTTTCCTTTCTTTAAGGATCAATTTGAACCTGAAGATGACCACTTCCTGGTTTATAGTGGAGTATTCCAAGCAAGTACTTTTTCACTGTACCCAAAACATTTCCCCCAAAGGATCTTAGACAGTGCTATCATATTTACATCAGGATGTCTACCTTGGTTCTATTTCTTATTCCTTATTCTAGTAACTTCCCTAAGAGTCCCATTCCCTTCGTGAAACCGAGGTCTCGATTGATTCCCGGAAGTTTCCTTTCCAGAGTATTTGTATCATGTTAGCTCATAAATTGCATGGTATGTCTAGAATTCTGCCATTTACTAACAGAATTCCTATTTCCTTCCATGGGCTATTGAACCTCCACTTCTTAGTATTGACTTTCTAAAATGTTTTCACAGTGTTGCTTCAATATAGGCTCTGTCACATTGTTCTGAATCCTGCAGTGGACTTCTTCGCTAGGACTGAGACTTGATGCTCTATCACATTGCTTAAGTTTCTTCATCTGTAAAATGATGAAAATAACAGTATTTACCTCTTGGGATTGATGTGAGATAGAAATTAATACTTGGAGCACCCACACAATCAGTGCACCGAAATGTGCAATAAATAATCGTCATTGTTGCTGTTGCTGTTATTAAAGCTCTTTAGAGCAGTGTTTTCAAATTTGTCATTTGAGTCATGTCATTGTTTTGTCACACTAACATACTACCTGCACAGCCATCTTCTTAATATATTTTACTTAGACTTCTTCTTTAACTTTAAATGTAGACTAGATCCAGGTTTCTATGATGTGCTATCTTATATTATTGAGACCTGACATGGTGACTCACACCTGTAATCCCAGCATTTGAGAGGTTGAGGCTGGAGGAATGCTTGAGGCCAGGAGTTTGAAGCTGCAGTGAGTTATGGTCACACCACTGTACTCTAGCCTGGATGACAGAGAGATATCTTATATCTAAAAGAAATTAAATAAATAAATAAATATAATATCATTGGTTATAAGAAATCATTCTTTTTCTAACACTAATAACTGCCAACTAAACTATGATCTTTCACTGATTTTAAGGTGCATTCCGACTTTTGAGATGTTAAAGTGTCAAATATATATGTATAAAGGGGTTGTCAAAAATGCATACACATTTTAAGTATGATATTAACTCAAAAGATGGCATTAATCAAATAAATGCTAGCATCATCATGTGACAGGCAGGACGGTCAAAGAAAATGGAGGAAGCACGGTTGAGCGAACATCATACTATACATTGCTACTGCAATTTAATTCAACTTTGAAAAGTAACACATAGATAACATCTCTTAAAAAGTATATACCTGTTTTTGACACTCTCGGTATACACATCTATCTTTGTAATCATTAAATTACCAATTTAATGATTATAAAATCTAGAATCATTAGTGATTCTAGATTTTCCTTAGAATCATTCACTAACAATTTTTGTGTGTGTGTGAGGGGTGGGGGTTGGGCATGAGGAGGACACTCTGAAAGCTCTAAGAGTTCTAAACCACTCCTGCAACTTAACAGTCATGTTCGTAACCACTCATGCAATTTAATAGTGACGTTCATACTGATGACTCTCAGCTCGGGATGCTGGGGCAACCTCTGGCTTGAACTTCAGAGAGTGTTGACCAAGCTGTTAGATGTGTCTGCATAGATGCCTCAGAGGCAGACCCAACACAGCATGTTCAGAATGTATTCTTCACCTTTTCCCTTATTTCTTTTTCTTAGTCTTTCCTATCTTGACAAGCAGCAGCAATCAGTAAACGAAAGTAAATGAGAGCCTGAAAATCAGGACTCTTCTATGACTGTCTCCATGGTTTATTTCTCCATTAAATCAGTCCCAGGTAGTTTTGGTTCCACTTGCTTTGTTTTTAAATCACACCATCTACACCCTGAAGCTGCAGATTCACTTTTACTCTTCCTCTTTCTTTTCTGGTATTTCTGGAACCACCTCCTGATAGAATCTGTCTTTGGTGTGTCTACCGAATCCCATCATCCATTGCAGGCTGCTGCCAAATAGACTTACCATCCTGAATTGCAACCATGCTCAGTTAGTTCTTTCTTTTACAAATTTCTGGACGCTCTCCATTTCCTTCCACATAAGGCCTAAATTACTCAGCATGCCTCCCAAGGCACTGTGGGATCCTGTAAGCCTACCCAAACCCAGCTTCCGTCTCACTCAGCTCCCCCCACACACCCACTACACTCTTCTTTAGCCAAGTAAACCCACTCACCTGTCCCTGAATATGCCATCACCTCTCCTGCACTCCCCTTTCCAATAGCTTTTTCTTTTCCTTCCCTTCTTATACCATCTTTCCTCTCCCCATTTCCTTCCTTGGCACTTTCTCCCTCTTTTATTCCCCTCACCCAACTTTTCCTTTCTCCTTCACCTTTCTCTGTCTCATCTGTTGCTGTTTTTAAGGTGCCTTTCCCACCTCAAGTCTAAGGTAGGTGTTGCTGCTTTGTGCTCCCAGAATTCCTTATGTTAATCTTAACTGTGGCTTGTACTGCATTTCTGGGTTATATTTAATTGCCATATGACAGTCTCCCAATAAAATTTCTTGTGGGTGTGTATTTTAGTTATATATAGCTATATAACAAATCATCCCAAATTTAATGACTTAAAACAAGCCACTGTTATTATGTCTCATGATTTGGTAGGTTAACTGCTGGAAGATTCTTGCCTGGGGCCTGTTAAATAAAAAGTATTCACAGTACTTGTTAAAGCATGATAAGAAAGACTTTATTCAGGAGCATGGTACTTGGTATGAGGATTATTATAATTGAGTCTCACACTGGGGGAGAGAAAGGGGCTCAATTTGAATACAGCAGGGGCAAGTAGGAATTTACAGCTAAGAGGCAGGATGGGGGTCTGTGGATGGAAAATTACTAAGAGGAAACATCAAGGGTAAGAAGATTCTAGCTAAGTCAACCTAATAGAATTCTTACTGAAGACAGGCCAAGGTGTTCAGACATCACCTGGGGGAAGGGGAAACGGAGAATGGGGACCTGATTAGATACTGTGGGTGGTCAGATATTGAGGGTAGGGGGTTCTTGCTAAACTGATTTAGTAAGGTTCCTTGCCAAAACTAGATTTTACAAAGAAGTACCCAAATGGGCCTAGGAGAGGGTTCGGGAGCCTGACTAAAGTTTGGCCAAGCAGAGACTCTTTGTCGGGTCTCATTTGGATGTAGTCAGATGGCAGCTGGGGCTGCTGTCAGCTGTGGGTGGGAATGAATAAGGTACATAAGATGCTCATGCCCATCTCTGGCAGTTGGTGCCGGCTCTTGGCCGTGAGCTTAGCTATGGTTGTCTTCAGAGCACAAAGTCTGACAATTAAGTTCACCATGCACTTACATTGGTAGCACTGTGCATACAACTTGGCAATGTTTCATACCCTTGGTATATCAGTGTCTCACAGCTGTGTTCTTGTTGACGTGTGGCAGTGTCTTGCTGAGTGGCGTTCATTATTGTTGTTGCATATTTTTGTGTGCTGTTGTGAGAATGTCAGAACTTGAATTAGAACAATGAACAAAGATTAAATTCTTGTTAAACATGGTAAGAGTGGAGGTAAAATCAGGGACATGTTAGTCCAAGTTTATAGAAATAATAGCATAAAGAAAATGGCAGCGTAGAAACGGATTAAATGCTTTGCTGAGGGAAGAGAAAGCGTCACTGACGAAGAGAGGTAAGGACAACTGCTAACAAGCAGAACTGATGAAAACATAGCCAAAATTTGTCAAATTGTGCATCAAAATCATCAGCGGACTGTGGGAAGCACAGAAGACCAAATAAATATAGATAGAGAAACAGAATGATTTTGACTGAAAACCTTGGCATGAGAAAGGTGTGTGCAGAAATGGTCCCAAGGGAGCTCTTGCATCACAACAATGCACCAGTTCACACAGCATTGTCTGTGAGGGAGTTTTTAGCCTGTAAACAAGTAACTGTATCGGAACACCCTCCCTACTCACCTGACCTGGCCCCCAATGACTTTTTTCCTTACCCAAAGATAAAGGAAATATTGAAAGGAAGACATTTTAATGATATTCAGGACATCAAAGTAATATGATGACAGCTCTGAAGGCCATTCCAGAAAAAGAGTTCCAAAATTGCTTTGATGGGTGAACTAGGTGCTGGCATCAGTGCATAGCTTCCCAAGGGGAGTACTTCAAAGGTGACAGTGGTAATATTCAACAATGAGATATGTAGCACTTTTTCTAGGATGAGTTCATGATCTGAACTGTCAGGCCGCATACACATGTCCTGTCCACATGGCTTGGCTTATTCTCAGCGTAGTGGCAGGGTTAGACAGGGCACCTGAAGAGCAAGACTTCTAAGAAGCAGGAGCTTCCAGTCTTCCTTAAAATCTACATGGAAGTCCTGGAACTTCTGCTGTATTCTGTTGGTCAAATCAGTCATAGAGACCACCCAGATCTAGGAGAAAAGAATAGACTCCAGCCACTGATGGGAGAGCACGTGGGCTGAGAGGTTTTGCGATCATCTTTGAAAACACCGTCTCCAACAGTGGGACGTTAATAAATGCAGAGTCCCCAAACAGAAGAGCACACTATTTAGAGGCACAGCCTCTGGAGCTGATCTGCCTTGGTTGGAATGTTGGCTGTTTCATTTTCCTGACCCTCGGATCTTTGATGAGGTGTGCCTCAATTATCCCAGTGGTAAAATGAAGGAGACATTGACCTTGTGAGGCAACTCTATGAAAAGATCTTAGAGCAGTGCTTGACACATATACTCCTAAGTTAGCTACTGTGACAAGAAGGTAGGAGAGGATGAGAAGGGACTCGACTGCAGTCCTAGTTTTAAACCAAATATGTCCTCTTCTTTTGTAAACCAGTAGGCCATACCTGGCTGAGTCCCAAGATACTATGGCAACTGTGTCCCTACATGTGACACTACATTTGATGATCTGAAACGTACTGTGTATTCCTCTAGTGACATATTTAACAATGCCAGACGTCTCGAGATCTGTTTGGTACATACTATATTGTCATTGGGTGTGTGCTTGTTTCAAAGTTTGCTCAGACTTTCAAACTCAAACAGCTTTGGATTTATTTCTTCAAGGACTAAGACCACGTCTGATACTGCCTTTTTATGTCTGCCACAGTCTAAAGCTGTGCCAGAGACACACCAAGCATGGAGTAAATATTTGCAATGAATGTTTCAGATTACTGACATGCTGATAATTGAAAAATACTTGAACAGTTAATTCTACTTATCATAATTTAATAAAGAGACAATTTGGGGGATTTTTCAAATAGAAAAATAGATCATGGGGCAGCACTCTGAAGACAGGGCCTGAATCACGCATTCAGCTCTATGTCCATGGTTTCTAAGAGAGTAGTGTCTGCTTACTGGAACACCTGGTCACATCTGGGCTTCATGCTGGCTCTCTCCCACCAAGCCACTGAGTGGTAACATGTAGCATTTGGCAAGAAGGGGTAATGACTCTCAACCTCAGCTGGAAATCTTTTAAATAACGAGTATGTGGCTTTTTGTTAAACTTAATTTCTCTAGGAGTTGTGAACACCCTGAAACTGTTTGCCAGATTTTATGTGCATATATAAAAGTGAATTTCTTCAGAGAAAACCAACAGTTTTCATGAGGCTCTCAGAGTAATCCCTAAGAAATGAAAGGTTAAGAACCACTGGTCATGAAAGCTAGAGCGGACCGCCCCGAGCCTTGACACATCTTGGAGGTTGTTTTCATCGACCAAAGCTGTAATAGTATAGTTACTTATCACTTCCCTCTCTTTTAGCATAAAACTGGAAGATAGCATTTACAAAAATCCCACAAAATCCATTTATGGTACTTCCCTATCCTAGTGGTCTGGACTGTGGGTAAACAGGAATTTATTGGAGTGTAATATTGGTCTAAAATTTGAACCATGGGAATTTATGGGCAGAGTGTATGTCTCTGACTTACCCATTTAGTTTTAAAAGAATTTTGGGACAGTAAAAATCAAGAAAGACAATCTTAGGCAATATCAATTAAAAAGTAATTTTTCTCTTTCTAGTACATACATATACACACACTTTTGAATCTGCTTGTATATATAGCCTTTCTTTTTCTCAAAATATATATGATCTTAGAAAATGCCACAAAATTATTCATTATGTTTTTAAAGTTGCTCTCAATGTGTGTGATTTATGGGAAGGCAGATTTATTTTAAAAAGATCATAGGAAGACAGATTTATTTTAAAATGATCAGAGGCATATATTCTGCTAACTCAGAGAAAACCTTGTAATTATGTATTACTGAACCACATTCTTATTATCTTCAGAGATAGAGTTCCTAGGGATTTTAATCCTCAGTCAGTTTCCTTGGCTAAGAAACCACATATAACTGCAAGTTAGTACCTGAATTTTTTTAATTAAAATCCAACAGCAATATATAACAGTAGCTGTTCTTTGAGCACCTACTATGTGTTGGATTCAATGTTAAACACTTCACATACGTTTCATGGGTATCATCCTGTTCCTTTTATATGATGTATCATTCTGGAATTACTTTCTCAGATATAAACAAAAATGGCATTGTATTTTCTGCTTTTTATAGAAGGTGGGCACTGGTATAAAACACACACACTTCTACAGTAATGTCTCCTATGGGTAGTTGGAGCCTTCTATGTTTTTTTTTTCCCCAGGGACCTTATTTTTTTAAAACTTTTACTGAGAACACACTGTCTTCCAAATGTGGCGCTGGGCTCTAGATTCTGAGAGTGAGCAAGAAATGCATTATCCATGCCCCCAGGTAGCTTATATTCTAATCAGGGTGGAAAACAGATATAATATGAATTTATGGACACATTGGATGTTTCAAATTATGTGTCTGGGTTAAAGTTATTACATCCTGCTCTTAAAGAGTCTATAGCAAGTGAATGTTTTTCTTTGAACTTCACTGTTTTTGGATAATGTGTTGCTGCTAGTGTGTAGTTATACCTGTGGTGGCGATAGACCAGAGTCACTTGGGCTACAGTCACTGTCTTGTGGCTGATATGACTGTTCTTCAGTCACTTCTAAACATTCT
The DNA here is from genome assembly GCF_000164805.1 of Carlito syrichta. Lineage (NCBI taxonomy): Eukaryota > Metazoa > Chordata > Mammalia > Primates > Tarsiidae > Carlito > Carlito syrichta. Next base: position 1,166,599 of record NW_007258457.1, on the reverse strand, counting down.
TACTCAACACAACACATATTTACTGGAGTAAGGCCTAGAGAAAAAAATAACACAGTAAGTAGGACACGCAAGACAGGCAGATGGAAGACGAGAGCTGTATAATTGTGGTTCTGAAACTACCTGCTTGATTTCATCCAGGGTACTTGCTAAAAATGCAGATTCCTGTAACCTACCTAAAATCTACTCAGTCTCCATCTCTTCCAAAATTTGCATTTTGATTATGGGGATTGCTTCTCAGACCTAGGAAACTACCAAAATATCCCAGAATGATTCAGCATGTGATTTAGAAACTTCATCGTACCAAGTATCAGGAGAACTAAATTTCTTATCCCACATCTGCTAGATGTAGTTAGCAGGATGTCTTTGGTCTGAATCATGTTAATTATCTGGCTTCAGATTCTTAGTTTTCTCCTTCCTCCTTCTCCCCCTTTTCCTCCTCCTATTCCCATTAAGTTGTATCAAAATATGACACTCTGATAAAGAAGTATGAGTAATTAGGCAGAATTATTCTCAAATACAGTGTCAGATGAGGACAAATTCTTTAGCCAATTAGCATTCGGTGAACACATCATGTGGAAGATTTGGGAGACATATAATACAAGGTCAGTGTTTTAAAGAGCTAACCAGGGCTTTTTGAAGATAAATTTTGTTTAAGCCAGGACAAATAATTTTATGCTAAAAAAGTTAATGCAGACAAGTACTATATGAGGTCAGAGTCAGTCCTCAGCTAGAGGTCTCAGATAAGATGTCATCAAAGCAGATTTTAAATGACATTTATAGTGTGACCGGATTTAAATTGTTGAAAAATACTAATTGGATCTCCCATATAGAAGTCCAAGAAGCCGTGATCTGGTTCTCAAAAGAAAGAGGAAAAAAATGTAGTGTGGAAAGAACACTTTTAAGTTAGTAGACCATAGTATTAACTCAATGTCAGTCATGGAAATTTGGTAAGATTGTTGCTCTAACTTGGCTGGTCATTATGTCTGTTAATGATAAACTATACCTGTGACATTTTAACTGAAATAATCTGTCCTTGGGTGCTGGCTGAGAGAGAGTCAATATTTACTCCTAGGTAAGAGCAATATAAGAGAACAGAAAGATGTATTTATAGATCTAAAGGGATATGGATGTTGGAAGGTGAGTAGGGAGGAACACCTACTCTGGGCTATTCAGGAGGACAAGGGGTGCTGAAATTTCATCCCAAAGCACCCACTTGCTTTTTTAGATTATGCCATGGATCTAGATGCCAAATGCCACCCCTGGCTACCTTGAAGGAGTAACTTTGAGGCTGTTGTGATAGTCTGAGAAACTCAAATGAAAAATATACTCATGTGGAGAAGGAGATAGATCATGCCATCCATTGTCAGGGCTAGGATTTTCCAATTAGTGGGCAACTGATTTTACAGTAGATGTTGGAAAAAGGCTAGAAGAAATTGGCATTCTCCTAGATTATCATGAAAGCTACGAATACCTAAGCAAAGTTAGAAATTGGGCACAGCACATGAGGAGACTCTCTTAAGAAATTCTGAATACTGTGCATGCCTGTCTTCAGTAGTTGGGGATTCACTGACTCCCTGCTTCTCTGGTTTCTAATGAGAGGAGCTTTTCTCTAAACATTCCTGGCCTCCTTTCCCACTCACTTGCTCTTCCTACCGGGAAGAGAGGGAGTTGTCAGAATGTTGAGTTTGGGTCAGGAGCTCACAAGCACCAGAGAGCCTTGATCCTTTTCTTCCCATAGAGAACCAGGCTTCCTACAGTGAGGATGTATTCTGCCTGCTCCTTATACCTCATGTCTAATGAGGATGACACTAACATGGCTAGTGGTTGTTCATTGTTGCCCGGGCTTAGAGGCATGAGACTCATTCTAGGATTCATTAGTAGGACATCTATTGTGGTCACATATCTAAACCACATCCTCCAATCTAATCTTATTTTGCAGAGTTGAGGAGTTTCACTATGTTGCCTGGGCAGGTCTCAAACTCTTGCCCTCAAACGACCCTCCTGCTTTGACCTCCCAAAGTGCTGGAGTTACAGGCATGAGTCATTGTGCCTGGCTCTTCAATTTAATTTTTATTAGTATAAAGCAGCTATTTTGATCTCTACTTGTCTAACTTCATTAACTTCAATGTTTTTGCTCTCCATTGTTTCAAAATTGGACGAGAAGAATAGTTTTTATTAAATCGCAAATAACTTGAGCTATAGAAAAAATTATATTTCCTGTACAGGTTTATTTATTTTGTACATTGTATTGTAATTCACAGGGGCTAGATATACCAGTAATAAACCATGTTAAGGTGTGGAAATAGCCTCACATTTACTTGTCCACTGTGCCTATGCAGAGAGCAGCTTCCTACCAGGAGGTGGTGGAAGTACTTGGCCAGGCTACATGAGGCAGGGCAAGAGAATCAATAACTAATGGTCAATAGCTCATAAAGTTTGTAAGATAAAGGCCTCCCTTACCCAAGAATACCCAGGAAAGGGATACTTGAGGGAGAGAGAAGGTAGACATTTATGTTTCACTAGTGTTTGTACCTAGGAAGGTTTTAAATTTGTTTTAAGAGAATAGTCAACACTGGAGGTTTATACTAATATCTCCAGACATTCAGTATACATTTAGTCCTGCGTTTTTAGGACTGAAAGATACTGCAGGCCATCTCCAACTTTGCCTTCTTGTTTTCTAACTTCCAAGACAATGGAGAACCACCTTGCTCAGAGGATTTTGGTGAAGATCAGGTTTGAGACCAGAGCCACAAAGGCTGAGTGCCTGGTCTACTCATCTACTGAATGATGAAAGCCACAGCTATTTTCAGAGGTTAAACCTAGGCTTAAAAAGAGGCCTAGAGGTCAAATTCTTAGAAAACCCATGAGAGGTAAGATAGCTTCACTAATGGGAGGTTGAGTGGTGGATTTGGAATTGTATTACGATGGGTTAAAAATCCCAACTCAGACATTCAGTAAGTATATGACCTTGGGCAGGATGTTTAACTCCTCTCAACTTCAGAATTTTCAATTATCTATAATATAAGGCTAATAACAACTCTTATAAGGAAAAATCCATGTGAAAATAAGTTATATACTATAAGTGCTCAATAAATTAGGTTGGGTTATACATCAGAAGGAATAAAACTCCATACTTGGAAAAGCCTCTAGTGACAACCCTGTCCCTCATTTCAAGGGAGAAACAAACACATAATAGTGAAGGGGGCTCAGGTTATATAGCAATACAGAGATTCAACACTGGAAGGTACTTGAGAATATTTATTGCAATGACCTATTATGAGAATACATAGATATTAAGAAACTTCTGGTAGTCTCAGAATTCAGAAAATCAGAATTGGGCTGAGAAGATGATTATTCTATGCTATTCTAATGGCTTCCCATGACTTTGTGGCTACATCTTTATCCTGTAGTTAAAACAGCAGCAGTGGCACAGAGCTGTGACTTTCTTGACAAATGAAGAAAAGTCCTAGAATTCTTTTCCCAAATTTTATTACCACCAAAGCCAAAGTCAATACAATGTGTCAGACAGATGAGAAATTCCCCATTTAGCACTCTCTTTTTTACTTATTTAAATTTTTATTTTATAAATAATAGATATTTATTTCTCACAGTCCGGGAGGCCAGGAATCCCAAGATCAATGCACCAAGAGATCTAGTGTCTGGTGAGGGTCTGCATCTTCTCCTGGTGGCAGCCTCACAGGTTACAAGGCAGAGGGACCAAAAGGACTTGAACTAGTTCCCTCCAGCCCTTTTGTAAGGCACTAATCTGTTTCTGTTTCCCGGCTCAGATTCATTTTTAGATTAGGGTTTATTTTATTTTATGGAATCATCCTAGCGATAATTATATGATAATGCAAAACTACAGGCTTCTCCTTTACTTTTAGTAATATTAAAACCTTTTACCTGGAACTTGCCACTTCTCAGGGTTTTCGTGGCCTAATCATTCTTAAAGGGTGCACATCTGAATAACACCACAATGGGAATTCAGTTTCAGTGTGAATTTTGGAGGAGGCACATTCAAACCATAGCAGTAGGCTTTGAGCAGGGACCAAGAATGTGCTTTTCTAACAGATTTCCAGGTGGATCCTGATGCTGTTGGTTAGGATCACACTTGAAAACCCCAGTCATCTATACAAGGAGCTCCTTGAAATATTTTAAGTCAAACACTTGACGAAACAGCATTGGACTTAAGACAAACTATTTAATTTGCAAATAGATTCATTTTTATTTTTTTTTTTTTTTTGAGTTGGAGTCTCACTCTGTCGCCCAGACTGGAGTGCAGTGGCCGCTCCCGGCCACCGCAGCCTTGACCTGCTGGGCTCCGGCGATCCTTCCGCCTCAGCCTTCCGAGTAGCTGGAACTACAGGCGCGCGCTACCACGCCCGGCTAATTTTTGATTTATTGTAAGAGATGAGGTCTCGCCAAGTTGCCCAGGCGGGTCTCAAACCCGTGGCCTCAGGCAATTCACTCACCTCAGCCTCCCAAAGGTGCGGGATTACAGGCTGAGCCACCGAGCCCGGCTCAAATTCATTTTTAGATTAGGGATTATTTTATTTTATGGGATCATCCTAGCGACAATTATACGATAACTCAAAACTACAGGCTTCTCCTTTACTTTTAATAATATTAAAACCTTATACCTGGAACTTGCCACTTCTCAGACTGCAGGAGTTGTTATTTTTTTTTAATATAGTGTTTTAGATGAGTGGCAGAGAGACTAATATGTAACTTTTGATGCAAAATTCCCCCTAGGCTGGCCATTAGGCACTTATTTCTTTCGGTGTTAGGATTGCACTCTGTCTCCCAGGCTGGAGAACAGTGGCATCATCATGGTGCAGCTCACCTCAGTCTCGACCTCCTGGGCTCAGAAAATCCTTCTACCCCAGTTTCTCTGGTAGCTGGGACTACAGGCATGCGCCCCACACCTGGCTAATGTTTTTTATTTTTTGTAGAGATGAAGTCTTGTAATATTGTGCAGACTGGTCTTTAACTCCTGGGCTCAAGAGATCCTCCTGCCTTAGTCTCCTTGGTCTCCTAAAGTGCTGAGATTACCAGTGTGAGCCACCTGGTGTTTTAGGCACGTATTCAATATTATCTTATATTTTCTGGGAACTGACCATAATTGTTAGACGTTTAGGGGAAGCATCCTCACTTATCAATGAGTGCTAAAAGATTAATGCAATTCTAGAGGCTCTGAGATACTGATCCCCGGGTGCTCTCCATCACTGGCGACGGATACATGATAAATGGGTGATGGTACCTAACTCCTACCAGATGCTGCAGGGTGCTAACCCAGTTGTCAGCTACTTCTTTTGGCATCTCTTGAGACTTAAAAGTATCAGGTTCTAAATGTCATCCATCCAGTTTGGGCAGTCCTATCTGTGATTCCAATAGAAAAGTCCAGAAGCTAACAGGAAAGGTCAAGAAGCCACACACCCAGGCTAAGCACCATGAACATTTTCTCATTCTGCTTTTTGGCCAATGACAAAGGAATATGATGCCACTGAATCTGGCAGTTTCTATCATTCAACCCCTTTCATTTGCTTATACACACAATAACTCGACTTATATTCTTTTCCAGGCTTTGGTCATTTTCACATTATTGTAGATTGTGACAGAAATACCAGACAATCAGGTTTTAAACCTGTCAGCTCTTGACATTTTATTTCCAATCTGCAACCCTTTTACCAGCTCTTCCCACACTTTTGGGTGTCAGGCTGATGAAGCATCTATTGACTGAGCAGGAGGCGCCTGAAGGCATATTTTAGTTCTTTGTTCAAGCAGGGCTCTCATCTTTTCTGGGTTCCTGAGTCACGGTCTGTTTGTGCTAGGGTGTGTGTGTGTGTGTGTGTGTGTGTGTGTGTGTGTGTGTGTGTGTGTAGCTAAAAGTAATAGTTCTTAGAGAGCTTCTTCATGAACGAGCATCTGCCAAATCATCTTGTAGATCCAAAGAGAAAATCATCCATGGATTCAGTGCTTATTGGAAATATCTTGAATTTTCCAAGCTGTATTAGGTCAGAATGTCAAAGCATGATTCTATGCTTGCACATATACATTTAATGATTTTTGCCTCCCAAAATACATAATGAACAACATATATAAGTGTGCTTACATTTTTACCCCAAATGTAGGCAAGATGCAGCACATTTCCTGGTGAATTAAACCATTCTAAATGATGGTGAGCCTGATGCCTCCTACACACACCGGAAGATTTCTGACTCTTGAATTTTGTAAACAGGGGAAAAAAACCTTAGAGATTAGCATTAACAAATGTATCCATCAAAGACATTAGAAGAGAACATGGCATTTACCATCATCAATGTTTCTAAAGACAGGTAGTATATAAGACAGTTCTTCAGATTAAAGGCTTAGTTTTATGAACATTATTTTATTTTTCTCATTGTGTTATAGATGACTTAAACTTAGCCACGCATCAGAACGAGAGCCAGACTGTCAACCTATGCTTAGAAAAAGCGAGTATATACTCTCTAAACTGAAACATCAACAAACATTTAGAGAATGGCTATTTTCATCTTCACTGATTCAAGTAAAAATATGCAGTAGCATTTGGGATTATTTTAATTAGTTAGTAAGAAAAGTATTTGACTCTAAAGGTGTCATTTGGGAGGCTGAGGCAAGAGGATCACTTGAACCCAGGAGTTTGAGACCAGCCTAGACAGCATAGCAAGACTTTGTTTCTGCAAAAAAATCAATCATTTTGCAACCAATCATTTGTAAGTCTATTTTTTCCCCAGAGTGCACGTTTGCTATATATATATATATATATATATACACACACACATAAATATATGTATATTTGTGTCGGTATGTATGTCGGTATGTATGGTTTCTTGAAAAATGTACTTGACTGAGAAAATAAGAGAACCCACCTGATCAATTTTACTACTCCTACTTAAAAAACTGGTTTTGTTTCTGGAGAGCAGGAACCCTCCTATTCCAAATTTATTTTTCTTTCCTCCAGGTAAATGCAAATTTAGTATCCAAACAATCTGGCCTTGATAATGGGAAATCTTGCCACAGAAGTTAGCTGATTGCTTTGAAAATTCCCTCCTACCTGTCTTACTGGCGGGTTGCCATTTCTCACTGTACCAGTCAGCTTTCTTAGGGACAGAATGCCTGACCTTTCTGGAACTGCAAGCCTCAAAGGACTGCAGATAATTTCTTTTTACTTGCAGAAGTAGAAACTCTTGATAGTCTCTTGACTACAACCCAATGGTGAAATAAAATTTGAAAAAATCATCTTTTGCAGTGTTTCATTTGGCAGAAAATAGCTATTCCAATTTAGTTACAAATTACCCATGGAGATAAACATATTGAGGGCATTTTATTTGAAATGCTACCTTTCAAGTTCTTCAAGTTAGGCTGGTGCTTATGGGAGACTGGAATGGCTAAAGTAAACCTTTGGGAAATGGATATTGCAAGCCAAGACCATAGGAGATTGAAATAGTTAAAACAATGTTTTTATTACTCTCAAATACAGTGTGTTTAAAACACTGCCATTGGAATCTCAAAATTTGTGGTGAATTCTTTTAAAATTGCACTGTACAGTGATAGACTTCAAGTTTTTCATTTATGACAGAACAAAAATTAAAATAAGAAGAGGTGGGGGGATTACGTTTATTTACCAGGATTATATCTATATCACACTTGCTCTTTGTTAGAAGGCAGACAACCTTAGCTGATCAAATATTTCATGGTTAGCTCTTATATCTGTTCTTTGAGCTATATTTTGAGAAATCATTGAGGATCTTGAGCAATTTTAGATTCTCACACTCTCTTAGAGTTGTTCAAGTTATCAAGAACCAGAGTCACCCACTAAGGATCCAAATGAGATCTTGTTCTGTTTTTATAACTTAACCATTGTAATTATAACCTGGGAAGGAGGTGGAGGAGAGGATACAACACAGAACTTCGGTCTCCAAATATCACACTCAAAATTATGCAAACCTATGTAAGTTAATGCATCCACTTTTTGTTAGTAAAGGTTTCATTTTTGCTCTGCATTCACTCTGTTCATGGTGCAGAAAGTTGAAGGTAAAATACTGCAAATCGTGCTATAGAATGCCCAAAACATCTCTATTTTGGGGAATAAACTCCATCATTATATTACACAACAGCAGGCATGTACTGAATGGTTTTTAGGTGCCAAGCACTTGACTTAATATAAATATTAAATAAATTAATCTTCACAACTCCATTATCAACATCCCCATTTCATAGATAAGGAAACTGAAGTTCAGAGCAGTTAATATCAAGCTGAGATATTCACCACTTATGAGGTAGACCAGAAACAAAGATATTTGCTAATAGTTTTTGAAATACATACTCTTGATTTTGTTCTCAATTTGAGGGTCTGTAGGAGTCGCATATGTAAGCACAAATGTACACTTAGACCACTTTTGTCTGTAGATTTTCCTGAATACTATTGGAAACATGGGGATGGGTGGAAAAATGCAAGAATTGGGGTAGGGAGAGAAAGTCCTGGCCTCAGTGTGCTCAGCACCTACATCTACCACCCCATCACTCTCACCTCTCAGAATCTGCAACTCACTGTCCATCCCTTCTTTTAGACCTGTCTCAGCACAACATCTTCTGGGAGTCTACCCTGTCTCATAAACTCAACTCTCTCTCTACACTGCACTCTCTGTGTCTACAACACAGCCTCTGTCCGCACTTGACATATGACTTCAGAAACATGTTCTTGTTTAGTTAACACTCCTTCTTGTTTTCCAATTAAAAAGTATGCTCTTTAAAAGCAGAGTCAAAGTTTTCTCTTTCCACAGCCTTCCTCTTCCATACCCGACCAGACCATTATCCCCAGTGTGAAGTTCCTAGCTTAGAGCTGTGATGGTACAGAATGTAATTTTCTCCATGTGATTCTTCTAAGTCTTAGCCAAAAGTAATGGCCTTGAGTTTGACAAATGAATATTAGAAAATATGGGCAATGTTTGGGGTTATTGAGAAAATTCTACCAAAACGCAGACTATCTCCCTCCCCAACAAAGAATGAAGAAGCACTTGTTTCTTTTAATTGGATTTTCTGATTCAGAAACCTGAATGAAAATAATTGGTATGAAGTCATTAAGTCAACCCAAATTTAAAGTTTAAAAATCTTCTGTGCTTAGGCCCATATATCACTTTGTGACTTTAGAAAATACATTACTGTTTTTAATCTTGCAGCTTCATATTAAAAATCCAGGCAAGTTTAGCCAACATTCTTCTCTTATCTCTACCCTACCTGATGACTAAAAAAAATAATAATAATTTTTAAAAAAGAAAAACCCTTGCTATCAGATTTTGAACCAACAGAAAAATATTTAAACATGTAGTAGTTGCATCATGAAATACTGAACTACTAAAAGAGGGACTTTACTTTTGAGATGAGTGTTAAAGTTTATACTTTACTTTTAAATAAAGTTGAGCCAGAGCTCATGTAATTAATCTGCTGAGTTTCCTGAAGATATCCCCTAATTCCAGGGGAGAAAAAAAGTATTTCCTGAACCCAAGGTATTTTTAATAGCCCTTCCAGGGAACAAAGAATGGTCACCCTTATTTCCCTGTTCCCTGTGCCAAAATTGCTGGGAAAGTTGTTTCTCATTGTTTCAGCATTAAGTCAACATTTGAAAAATGGAACCTTTTTTTAAAATCATAGGATTAATATCCAGGTCATGGGTGATAGAAATTTCACCAGCTTTGGTGCATTGGGCTTATGAAATTGAAACAAGTGGCTCTATTCATTATTAATAAGAATATATGGTTGTGTTTAAAGTAAATATCAAAGTTCTGGTTGAGTCTTAGGAACCAAGTGACTTCATGATATAAGGTCCCCTTGCTGCCCTTTTATGATTTTCTGCAGAGCTCTTCACACAATTTACAGCCTTGTAATCAGTGGGGTCCGATAGATCAAGGTGTAAGCGGGGTAAAATATGTTTTGTTAAACAAAAATTGTGTAACACTCCACTGTGGCGTGTAAATTACCATTTCTTCCCTACTTTTCTGCTTTCAGATTTACAGCATTTATCTGGCACTTACTTTATATAGAGGAAAATCCAATTGCTTACATTTATTTAAACAAGAAGTACAATTTAAAAATATCATTGCTGGGAGGTTAAACCCTTGAACTCATGCTACAGTTGTTCCAGAGCAAAGTGGTGACTATTTGCTGTTAGTATACTAAAAAGTAGTTTTCATTAAATGTCTTTGTCCATGAATTGGCAGGGAAGTAGAGGTATAGTTTAGTTAGATGTATCACATAGCTAAAGAGTTAACTTCCTTTTATTGCAGAGAAAACTGAACACTACATACAATAGACTTTTCATTTGGGAACTTATCATTTAAAAATGCAACATCAGGTATATTTACAGAGAGGGAGGGAGGGAAGAAGGGAGAGAGATACCAGTTGTGAAAAAATTCTTGGCCCAGTTTTCCCCATATTTATCAAATTTTATTTGGATTCATTGAAAATCTGGTCAATTATTTATTTGTTCAGTTCTCTGCATGATCGGATCCAAATGTGTGGAGATGTGATTAATTTTAGGCTTTGAGTATATAAATCATAAAAAGGGGGATTTTCTTGTCAACCTAATATTCTGGAACTCATCCTAATGTGGGGTAACATATTGACATTAACTTGAATGGATGCCACTGGTTGGAGAGTTAGATAAGAAACGGAGAAAGGGAAAACTGGTAAAAATATTTATTTCATCATAAATTAATACTTGAGAGAGATGATTTTGAAGGGATTTAGATCTGTGGAAGTGTGAGAATCTAACACTCTAAAAAAGCAGCATGGCATTCTCAGTGGCTTCAGAATCATATCATATTATGATTAATTTTTATACTACTTACATTAAAATAGAATTTATTGTCTGTCTTCTCTGCTGGGCTAAGTACTTTACCTCCATCATCTCATTTAATCCTAAGAAGTATTCCTATGAAGCAAGTATAACTGTCCCATTTTACAGATGAAGGTACTGAGTCATATGTTCTTATAAATTACTACTGGTAGTATTGCTTCTAAGTATAGAAGCTCAGGAGAGCTCTTCCTAAAATCTCAAATTGTTGTCATTTCTCCTGTAACATCCTTACCTTACCTTCCGAGCTTTGCTTTCTGTTCATGCTGTTTGACATTTCCCCCCCCAAATTTTCTAATAATTTGTTATTACTTGTAGAAATTCACCTACATTTTTTCCATATCTTTTTGTGGAACAGTAGTTGCTGATGTTTAATAGTTTTCCCTCTTTTTGGAAGACAAGCTTGCTCACAGTGGGTTAAGATTTCCAAAACTTATGTGAGTTAGCTTAAATTATTCTCCAAGTAACCTGAAGTTAAATTGGCTAAGGTAGAAGTTTTGGTCACATTCACAAGAGAGGGCGATCAGGGATTTTGAATGAATCAAGCTTTGACTTTTATTCTAGTCACTGTGCTGGGCACTTTATATCATTTAGGCTTCAGAAGTTGGTAGGAAGTCTTCATTAACTTAATTTAAAAGAAAACTAAGATTCAGAAAAACAGGCTTGAAGCTACCTTGATGAGGCTGAATATAGACCAACTTCTGACACTGAGGACCGTTTCTGTATCACGTTCTCCTTCAAAGCAGCTCCAAAGACACAAATAACTTTGACTATTTAATCTTTTTGTTTCAGTAATCAGCAATGCCCTGTCAATCCACTCAATATTTCAAGCATTGCAATCCTGTTTCCTTAATGGGCAGAGGAAAGTATCAAGAATGTATTATGTGGGAAGGATAATAATGATTGATAACAATATTAGCATTCAGGAATCAATTTCACAAAACAAATGTTCTTTTTTTGTTGGTTGAAAAATTCGTAAAAGTCTAAAGACCAGGGTAAGCAAAGTGTTGGAAAGATAGGAATGTTTTTATAATTAAGCCACAGTGCTTTGATCCTATGTTAAAGTGTTTTGTGAAAACTAAAATGCAATATGTACCTGAACAGATCTTTCTCCCCAAAGCTATAGCCTATAATATTTCTTGTCCACTCAAGTTTGAGCTATTGAAAGAAAAAGGACAGAACTTCAAGTATATTCTACAATGATTATACTTTCCTGCTTCTCCATTTATTTTTCTACCTTTCCTTAAAGACAACATAATTTCATTAATTAACACAAATGGTCATAAAAATCACTGCTTACTATTGTGTTATTACTCTTTAATGTTTCTTCAGTGTTGTGTAACGTGAAACTTTTGCACAGCAATACATAGCCAGGAGTGTCAGCAGCTGAATTACCAAGTGTTGGCAGTATTTGTTAAAACTTGATCAGTAAGTCTTGTGAATAAGATGTGTAAAACATACTACAAGAGAAAGATGACCTATCTTAAATAAAATACATTTGCTTCTTATGTTTTTTGTTGGTAATACTATTTAGTGTGTCTTATAGTAATTACAAATCAGTGCCCAAAGACACAAAAAATTAGGTATTTACCTATATCAGAATGAATGGCTCTGAAATATTTTTCTTTTTTTTCATTCTGTGGCTTTTGCTATTTGCTATTTTTTTTCTGAATAAAAGTTTACCTTAAAAGGGGGTAGAATGAGATCAATTTTTTCATACGAAGTCTTAGTAGTCATTTAAGATATCTCAGATTTATGAAATTACTGTTCTCAGAGTGAGCATGAATCCTCTTTAACTCAAAAATCACTATCCTTTTTGCCAGGAACTCTGACAAGCTGAATAAATACCTAAAGGGGGGGGGGGATCTTGGATGTGGGTAGACAGACCGGTGACTCATGACGGGGTCAGAGCCTTTGCTATTTGCTTAGAAACAGATCTTTTTCTCTGGCTGCCGTGGGGAGGAAGTGATGATGGAGAACAGCTCATTCCAGAGTGGCATGGTCTAGGCAGCTGGAGGGTCAGGGGTTAAACATGTGGTATCTGAGCGATGCTGGATGCAATAACAACATTAGACATCAGGAGAAGGATCTATCAGGGCAATTAGTCAAACAGGCCCTTGTGGTAGCCTAGATAGGCCTGACTTTGTTTGCATCTGTTTATCGGTTTGAGATAAGAATCCTTGTGAACCTTTTTGTTACCTTGAGAAAGTAGACACCTGGATGGTAAACATATGACAACAGTGTCTTTAAAAATCGATTTTGAAAAATGACTGCAGCTTCCAGATGAGATTAAATAATCTTTACTTCTTTATGGTTAGAAAAAAATAGACAAAGAAGAAGAGGATGAGGAGAAGGAAGAGGTAGGGGAAGAGAAGGAAGAAAAATGAGAATTTATTTGCATGCTTTTGGTCATCAACTTCTCAGTCTATTCTTTCAAAGGCAGAAATTGCAGAACTGGACTTCTTTTCATCAAGTATGCAACTTGGCCCAATGACTTGGGAAGTGGAGAAGATAATTTAGATTGCTGTGGTTTTCTTATTTTCCCCCAAGGTTTTCCTGTAAATGCTACATTTAGCTGTGATATGTAAACTAACTCAGACATGTAAAACATTTGTCTTTCTTGGTTCATGTTGACTTGATTTAATATTTATTTCTTCTCTTCTAATTGCAAACTTCAACAGAATGTGTTTCTTTTCCCCTAATGCTATCACACTAAGTCACCTAAGAGTCAGAAACTAGGGAAGGGGACTTTCATAAGAACTATCTGTGACTAATTCTAATCATAGTAAACATTCAGAATTAAAAGCTTTAAAGATGACAGTTGAAAAACAATCTTTGAACAACAATTTGTGGTGCCCTGAATATGCACGGTCATGCCTCTGTTCCTCTATTTATGTGCTCCTTTGTGTCTAGAATATTCTTCTACTTCTATCTACTTTGACATGAAATTGGGTAAGTCATAACACTTATTCAAAAGAGAAATGTGCTTAGCTCTTCAAAGCAGCAAGAAAACTGACAGGTACATTCTTGTACATCTTTCCTAACCCACTTTGAGCATACTTTACAAACAAATTATCCATCGGGCATTAAAAGTTCTGATTACCTTCCAAACTAGTTTCGTTAATCTGTACATGGTTCAACAATTAGGTTTGCAAACCATCCTAGAAGAAGTGCTACATACCTCATTACTGAATATCACTATAGTTACCTTCTAAGTACTGCCCATGGGAAGCTATACTCTGATGCCAGTGCCTAGTCCACCCACCAAAGCAATTTTGGAACTCTTTTGCTGGAATGGCCATCATAGCTGTCGCTCTTATTTGTTGAGGTCTGACAATTAAGTTTGCGAAATTACCATTTTTCACTTATTTTGGCAGCACTGTACAAATAACTGTACTGGAACACCCTCCCTACTCACCTGATCTAACCCCCAGTGACTTTTTTCTTTGCCTGAAGATAAAGAAAATATTGAAAGGAAGACATTTGATGACATTCAGGATATCAACTGTAATATGACGACAGCTCTAATGGTCATTTCAGAAAATGAGTTCCGGAATTGCTTTAACGGGCAGACTAGGTGCTGGTATTGGTGCATAGCTTCCCAAAGGGAGTACTTTAAAGGTGATCACAGTGATATTCAGCAATAAGGCATGTACCATTTTTTTTCTAGGATGAGTTCATGAACATACTTGTGGGAACTTTTACTCACATTCCAGTTATCCAGGAGAGCAGAGCCTATTTTGGTAAAAAAGTATTCTTACTTTCAATCTTATTAATCCAGCCCAACAAAAAGCCAAACAGAAGAGTTAGTTACTCAGACATGGGAAGAACTATTTTTAGTACTCTGACAGCAGGTATCTGCGACCTTGGGGTATTTAATTAACCTCTTTGAACTTTATTTTTTCCCCTTGTTTATAAATTGATGATAAAAGTGGGACCTATTTAATGAAGTTCTTATGAGGAGTCAATGCAGTGGTGCCTCACAGTTTGCTTAGGATACAAGATGCGCTGTAAAAATGGTTCAGCTAAAGCATCACTCAGTACCTGTTGAGCAGATACATTGATCTAGAAGTGGATGAACTTCATTCTGCCCTGACATTCTAAACCCAACTTTACATCATTCATTTTAAAAATCATGGCTTCCATCATAATTAAGATTATTTCATCAGATTGCCTTTTAACTTTTTTAAACTTTATTTTTTGAGTAGTTTTAGATTCACAACAAAATTACATGGAAGGTACAGAGATTCCCTATATTCCTCCCACCCACCATCCCCACACATGCACAGCCTCTCCCATTATCAAGTCTCTCACCAGAGTGACATGTTCCCAAAGCCTATCGTTTACATTAGGGTTCATATACTGCATTTACAATTTCAGGATGTTGAGTACATTCTCAGTGGTATCTAGTCATTCATTCAATTATTAATTCTTATTTTTCGTTAGCAAATTTAATTTTCCCTAAGCTGTGACATTTCCTGTGCTAATATGGTATGATCCAGTCCTGTAATTGGCTTATAATCTGGTGTTTATTTTTTTAATCTAAAATCTTTTATATTTAATTTCTTTTTGTAAAAGGCATAGTATTCTGCCATCCATGTGGACCATGTCTACCAAGCCCATATCCCTGTAGTTGCTTAATTACAAAGATTAAAACAAGTAGGTTTCTGCCAAAATATTCAAAAGCATATTTTCTGAAACTTCCTTCAGCAAAAATGAAGAAGAAATTTAAATTACAATTCTGTTAATTTACCATTGCAAAGCATGTTAAATAAGACCCTTTAAAAGTTGTTCTAGACAGAGCTTGTCTTCATTTTTAAGTTATTATTAGTCTCTGAGAGCACATCAAAGGCCAGCTCCGATGCAATCTGCTGTAGCACGTAATTGGGGATAATGCAGATCTGTTTTGGCCCTCAGAAGTTCACTTAGAGTTATCTTTCCAGAACAGCCATTGTGATGAAACACAGTGCTGTCAACTCTACTCTGGGTATCATAAGAACCCTGCAGATACTGAGGAAGTGAGTCAAGGCTAGGACGGGTAGGTATCTGCATGGAGAGACATCACTTTTCATGTCTGAATCCAAACCAGCCAGGCTAGCATGCTGGTCATCCTGATACAATACTTGTTTTTTTGGGGGGGACAGCTGCTTTCTGGGGATCAGGATGGGAGTGGGGCAGATAGAAGAGAGGGTCGGTAATACAAAATCAATACATTGAGAGCTACAGCCTCCTTCACTTGCTTTGCTCCAATCACTCTGTCTTCCTCAGTGACACTCAATGTGATATGCTCCTTCCGATCCTGGAGTTTTGAATATATTGTTTTCTGATGGCAAATCAAGTCTTCCCCTTAACTTTAACTTGATTACATAGTTCTCTTCTTCAGTCCTCTTTCAAATACTACTAACTAAGGAATCTTGATCTCCAGATTGAGTCTAGTATTTTAATTTAAGTTTGGCAAACCTCTATATAAAACTAAATCTCATATTTAAATGATTATTCCATAGTTCAAAATACTAATGGGGTTATTGTGATTATCCAATGTATTCTTGATGCATCCAGTAGAGTATAAGTTCTCATGGCACAGGTCTTGAGTCTCCTTGGCTTTGTATCACTAGTGTTTGTATCACTAGTAAGTGGCATGTAGAAGATGTTCAAGAAATGTTTGTTGAATGAATTAAAGAATATATGTTCTAGTAGCATAAATTTAAAAATTACAAGTAATTTAAATATTTATATTGGCTTTTCTTTTTTTCTCTCTCTCTCTTTTTCTTTTTTTTTCAGTTGGAGTCTTACTTGGTCGCCCAGACTGGAGTGTAGTGGCCGCTCCCGCCCACTGCAGCCTGGCCTACTGGGCTCCGGCGATCCTTTCGCCTCAGCCTTCCAAGTAGCCAGAATTACAGGCATGTACTACCATGCCCGGCTGATTTTTTAATTTATTGTAGAGATGAGGTCTCGCTGCCCAGGGGGGTCTTGAACCCGCGGGCTCAGGCAATCCACTCACCTCAGCCTCCCAAAGGCGTGGGATTACAGGCTGAGCCACTGAGCCCGACTTGGCTTTTCTATAGTTACAGAATGTGATGTGATTTAATCAGATCTTAGACATTTCAAGAGTACGAATTGCAGTATAAAGTGAAATGAAAATAAACAAATTTTATCATGGAAAAATGACTTTGTGATTACAAAACTATATTCTATTTTAGATAAATTAAAATATTATAATCAACTTAAACAGTAACATTATTTCATTGTAAAAGTTTATTATCTGCTTTTTAAGATCAATAAGTGCATAGTGGGTTCCTCTTTCGCCTTCAACTTGTCTTCTTAAAGAAGCCCAATGAAGTACAAAATAAATGGTAAGAGTTGATTGGATTTTCAAGAAGAGCAAGGAAAAAGTCAGCAAATATTCAAATACTTTAATCTTTACCTATAGGCTGGGCAAAGTATAGGTACATCAATTCTTGCCAATGATTTATGTTGTACAGCTATTGAGTCAAGAATCTATTTGTCAAACAAGACATGCCTTCTGGAAATACTTTTCTGTTCCTGACATGACAGTGAGGAAAAAGACAAAAAGAAGCTTAAAAAAATCAAGTCTATTGGTTACTTTCAGATTTTTATTTTGGTTCAGGTTAGTGAAATGGTTCACTGAAATGATATGAAAAAATTGCTGAAAATCAGACTCCAATGCTGGCTGATGAAAAAATGTGTCAGCCAGAGATTTAGGATTAATCAGATTATTCTGGGGAGACAAGTTAAAAAAATTTATCAAAAAGTTCTGACCTCTGAAATAGTTTAACAGGCAGAAGAATCTTAGATGGCTTGTGCTCTTTATTTTTTTATTTTTATTTTTATTTTTTTGAGTTGGAGTCTCACTCTGTCACCCAGACTGGAGTGCAGTGGCCGCTCCTGGCCACCGCAGCCTCGACCTGCTGGGCTCCAGCAATCCTTCCGCCTCAGCCTTCCAAGTAGCCGGAATTACAGGCATGTGCTACCACACCCAGCTGATTTTTTTATTTATTGTAGAGGTGAGGTCTCGCTGCCCAGGCAGGTCTCGAACTCGCGGGCTCAGGCAATCCACTCACCTCAACCTCCCAAAGGCGCGGGATTACAGGCTGAGTCACTGAGCCCGGCGCTCTTTATTTTATAACCACTGTAGAGTGCATTATATTTTGAGACGAGTCATTAAGATTTAATATTGACTAAGCACTGCCAAGCTTGGCATGAGTCATAGAAGAAAGTGATGACTCTAAGGAACATGTATTATTGGTACCGTAAGATAGGAGGAGAATAGCAGATGATGGATGAATCCAGAGAGGCACAGTGTAATGAAAGTATGCCATGACATGGTGGATGAATCAACAAGTGACTAAAGAGCTAGCCACATTAGAAAAACCTCAGCAGATATCACAGGCAAGCCCACCAAAGCCACGAGATAATCCAACAAGGGGAAGGTGAACAGGGCCACAAACTTCCAGGACTAAGAGGGATGGAGGACAAGTTGCTGATACACTCATCATTACCTCTATGCATCGATTTACCCTTTCAGAAGATTATCAATCTCTGTTAATTTCTATTTTTTCTAATTGCTATATTTATAGAAAATACATATTACATGTGTTTGTATTTTAGGTTAAATAACATAAATTAGTTTCGTAAAGAACATGTTTCCTTTCCTTTTATTTATTATTTATATTAAAATCAATATTGTTTTTCATTGACAAATTATAAATACACACATTTTTGGGTACAATATGATGTTGTGATTTATGTATACAAGGTGGCATGACTAAATCAAACTAATTAATGTATCTATCACCTCATTTACTTCTCATGTTTATGGTGAGACATTTACAATTTATTCTCTAAGTTTATTTAAAATTTACAATACATTTTATTGACATTTTATAGTCACCTTGCTATGCAATAGATCTCAAAATGTATTCCTTCTAACTGAAACTTTGTGCCCTTTAGTTTGCAACTCCTCATTCTCCCCCATCTCATGTTCCCAAGTCTCCGATAACCATGGTTCTTTCTACTTCTATAAATTCAACATTTTTAGAGTCCACGTGCAAATGAGATCAAGGAGCATGCCTTTCGAATTTGCTCTAAGGATAAATTGCCTATCCTTGTAACAGATAATTCCAGCTCTAATCTATTCCTGTGATTTTCTGTGTAGATTTGGGTATCATTTTAGCTGAAATCAATGTCTCTTAATACTATTCATGGGTTTATATAACCAATATTCTGTAATGCAGTTGGCCTTGATAATCCAATATTTAGTGTGAAGGTGAGCTCTTCAAAAGAGTACTTTTAAATGACTAGTAGTTTTAAGTAACTAATACAACATAATTTTTTAAAAACATAACAGACCTTCCCATAATATTTTGGCTTCTCAAGTTTCAAAGGGCACATGCTCCTCATGAAACAGATAACTATACTTTTGTAGCTCAAAGTATCTAGGATATGATAAGAGGCTTATAGTCTCAATAAGTTTGTAAGGTTAGAAATTTACATAAATTCATATCTAGCTGATCTCACGAGTTTCAAAGAAATCTCTAAGGATTAAAACTTGAAATACATGTACTTTTATTTTTCTAGGCCAGTTGAGAAATAAAAACATTCTTAATTATTTCAAGTCCATATAGTGGTGTACAGTGTAATTAATTCTGATGTGTGTTTCACACCCAATTAGAGGGTATTTTAGCACCGAGATAATTGGACCCAGCAGCACCTGGGAAGTGTAATCAAACGAGTTTATCACCACATATTATTGTCCTATGATCCTCTGTACTTTTTTAATACTATGCATGAAGAGAATGGTCAAGACATGTGGGAAAATGTTGTTCATTATTGAAACTTAACTAAGGCCTAAATCCAGTTCAAGGTATTCTTGTTTATTTAAAAATTTCTAACCTTTTTCCATGTCTCCATAATCCTTTTGCCACTTTTACTAAAGGTTTATTCGCTGCTTATCAGAATAATAATACCCACACCTTTGTCTTGGGAGTCAATGTTTTGTGATTATGTTCTTGGCAATGGGGATAATCTGTTAACATTTTTTCTTTGGGGTTATTTGGGGACCAAGTGCAAAATCAGAGTTGGGGATATAATCCATGTTCTGTAATTTTCAGACACCATCAACTGCAAGTTCAACAATCCAAGAAGAGGATTGCGTCTAAGAGTGTGGTCTGTGAACCTGCAGCCTGAGAACTTGTTAGAAATGCACATTCTCAGGCCCAGTCCAGGTCTATTGACTCTGCACATTAACAAAATTCCCAGCTGATGTCTATGTACATTAAAGTTTGAAACACATACATCTAGCTCGAGTTAAAAATACTCTTGGTCAATATTCATGAATTATTTGTCTTCATAGTCCTAGTAGCAACAGAATGCATGATGATTTGTATGAGAGGAAAGGAAGGAAGGAAGGAAAGAAGGCAGGAAAGAAGGCAGGAAGGAAGAAAGGAAGGAGAAAAGAAGGGAAGGAGGGAAGAAAGGAGAGGGAAGGAGGAAAGGAGGGTAGGAAGAAGAGGGAGTGAAGGAGAGAAGGAAGGGAGGACAGGAAGGAGGGAAGAGGAAGAGGGAGGGAAAGAGGGAGGGAGGGAGGGAGGGAGGGAGAAAAGAAGAAAAGAAGGAAGACTGTGTACCTGGTAGTTATGGTTCAGGTACTCGAAAATAGATGGAGCAGCCTTGAAGTACATCTGACTACAATTAGTGTCAAAGTTCACTGCTCTTGCCTTAATTCTTGTTCTTTCTAGTCCTGGTGTTTTCAATTTGCTGCTGACTCAAGGATGCCAAAATCTAATATTTAGATACATAGCATAGCACTGAGCTGCACCTTGTGAGTTCTGAACCTCCATTATCAACGTAGAAGTAACATATCTTTATGTTAGAAGACACAAACAAAGGCATGACCACAGTCATCAAAAAATATGTACATATATTCCAAGAAACAGGAGCAATACGTGTAATCAAGCTTGCCTAGATTAAGGGTTTTTCATCTTCTTTGATTTTTTTGCTCCTTTTTTTGAGTAGCATGTCATGAGAATGTCCTGGCAACAAAGACATTTACATTAACTGAAAAATACAGTATTCTTCGCTGCCTCATATGGAATGTCCAATTTCCTCATAGCCAATAGATTTCATACAAGACAAACATATCAGAGTCCTGTGATCCTGGCTTTGTAAGATCTTCTTCTCTTCTCAAACATGATTTTTAAAATTTTGACTGTATAATCACTTATAAGTACATTAGAGTATTTGCCAGTTAGATGACTTTTAACAATACATTTTGGCCCAATTTAAAAACGTTCACTGAGCCAACTCATTAAAAAAATACTAATACTAAAATTAAAGTTAGTGGAAACCAAGGAAATAATTATTGAGTATGTAATGCCTTGGCCTATTCATTTGTAATTTTAAGTTTGTTAAAATTGAGAATCTACTGGGTGCTAGAGAATTTATACATATATATTCTGTAGAGATTTTATATGTAATTATAAATATAACTCTATATATGTATGTATATGTATGAATAAGAAAGAGAGAGAACCCTTGCCTTTGGGAAAATAACAATATATTTAACTTTTAAAAAACTGAGGGCCTAAATTGTACAACGTAGTCAATGGTATGTGTCATGAGAGGCTTTTAAAAATCAGAAGGAAGGACCAGTGGCATCTGAGCTGACATGCAAAGGATTCATATGGGAAGGATAGTGGAGTCCAAAGATTTTTATTTTATTTTATTATTTTTTATTTTTTTGAGTTGGAGTCTCACTCTGTCGCCCAGACTGGAGTGCAGTGGTCGCTCTCGGCCACCGCAGCCTCGACCTGCTGGGCTCTGGCTATCCTTCCGCCTCAGCCTTACGAGTAGCTGGATTTACATGCATGCGCTACCATACCCAGCTGATTTTTTGATTTATTGTAGAGATGAGGTCTCGCCAAGTTGCCCAGGCGGGTCTTGAACCCACGGGCTCAGGCAATTCACTCACCTCAGCCTCCCAAAGCGCGGGATTACAGGCTGAGGCACCGAGCCCAGCTAGAGTCCAAAGATTTTAAAGGAAAATTCCATCATCCCTTACCTGGAAATTAGATAAAAGATTTGCTGTGGCCATTCTACACTGGAAATATTATTGAGTAAAACACATGAGACCAGTCATTTCTGTGTAGCCAAACCAAGCTCCTGCTGTAACCATATTCCATCTCTGGGCACTTAAGATAGGTTTCTTATTGCTGGGAGGTAGGAAAAAGCAAAACAAAAGAAAATCTGAAACAGATTTTTTAATAGATTCTGAGGAACCTTATAATCATGGTGACTAGAAAACAAGGCAGTAAGAAATACATTTAAAGCTATGTTTATTTAAACAGAGTAGCAAAATCTACTTAGAAGAAAAAGTTGTATTTCATATGATAGTCAGGGATGCTGTGTGTGCTTGGGGGAACATGTTTGAGCCCATATTTCATGTAAAACCCAAATCTTTTTTCACTAAAATTTTAAAATTTTTAACAAATATAGACTCTTAAACTCTTCAACAAGTTTGTAACTTTTTTTTAGTACATGTGTTAGTCTCTACTTAGTAGATCCATGGGTAGTGTTTAGCAGAGTCTCATAGGTGACTTAAGTGGAAAGCAGGTTCAAAAACAAATTCACCATTATTTGACACCTTTTCTAACATTATTGGAAGCCAAAATGGTGTTCTCTAAGCACTAACATTTTGTTTTCGGTAGCATATTCCGTTTCTCCACAGGAAAAAAAGGAGAAAAAAACCCAGAAAAGACATCCAGAGTTTTGGACCTTGGCCTCATAGATATTTTCACAAGGAGAAATCAAAACTTGTATATATTGATCTTCAGTGTAAAACATCTAAATATTGATCTCAGTTTCTCTGTCTGGAGCTTGAAATTATGCCACCCTATGCAGACCTTGGCTAGAATGATTTTATGTTGAATTGGCTCTTTAATGAAGAAAAATGTCAAAAGCTGATTGATTACCCCTGCTCCATTTTCTCCTCCATACTGGGTGTGTGTCCCTCCACAACTACAGAGACTCTTACAGTCGAATTTTTTTTCATATAAAATTATTTATTTATTCTGTGATTATTTTGAATTTTTTTATTATAAAGATGTGGGGTACAATTTAGGGTTAGGTATACAAACGTTGATTATGCAGGTACCTGGTTGATGAGGTATTCCCCTCCCTCCCCTAGCAGTTTCCCTCAACTGCCAATCCCACACCCCCTCCCCTGACAGTTTCCCATTACTGCTGATCACTTTCTTATAGTATTATAATTGCTCAAGATTCACTTATGAGTGAGAACACACGGTACTATGTTCTTTGTTTCTGTGATAAATCACTGAGTAGGCTCGACTCCAAATCCATCCAAGTTGCTGCAAAGTTCATATATGTGTCCTTCTTTATGGCTGCATAATATTCCATTTTGTATATGTACCACATTTTTAAAATCCAGTCCAGCTTCAATGGGCAACATGGTTGGTTCCATGTTTTTGCTATTATGATAGAGCTGCAACAAACATACGTGTGCAGGCATCTTTTTTTGTAGAATGATTTGAATTTCTAAAACCTTTGGAAAGTTTTTTCTTTTGACTCTTCTGCCTTCCATGTTCTAGTTCTTCATTTGACTTCCCAGATTTGTGAACAGCCGGAGCAGATTTTAAAAACCCTACAGTGCTTGGCCAACATAAACTAATTTTCATAGACTATCAACACACTTGCTTTGATCTACAATTTCTCCAGCTCTGACATCTCTACTCCCCTTCTGTGAATGACTCAAGGCGTAGACTTAATGTTCAGAGGATCCTGGGATGCCATTCTCAGAAGCAGATGGGCTAATAAACATGCATGATATCTCAGAATCCAAATAGAGAGGCAGGTTTAATTTTAGAAACTTCTCCCCATGAAAACATAAGGTTTTAAAGCATGATTCGGAGAAAGCATTTTCAAAACTTTAATCCTTGGAATATTTCAGTGTGTGTGCATACATGTGTGCAACTGGGAAGGATGGGGCATTACCAGTAATAGAATATTTTAGACTAAAACATTCATAGCAGTAGTAGAAAAAGTGCTGAGAACTCAGAAATTTACCTGAGTGATTATGATTATTAAGCACATATGAAAAAACTTTGAAACCATAGCAAGAAAGATAACTTCCCAGGAATTTTTTCCTCATTGGTGTGTAATAGTATGAAGTGTTATGATATTTGGGGACTTGCTGGTCATAAGGTTTATTGCTAACAAGGTAAGAGTCTTGGTATTTCTATCCTTTGAAATACAGCTGATAAATAGATAAAATAAAAGTTTTACTTATAAAATGGTAGAAAGGGGCATCAGGAATATTTCTTCAGCAAAGGGGAATGAAGAGAAAATACAATTACACTGAACAGATTTGAGCACAGGCTTCCAAAAGATAATGTATTTTTTCTCTGCAGTTATTCTCTAAAACGTCCACCTGATTCCGTGAGGTGCTCAGTTTGCAAAGGTGGAAAACATTTCATCAAATCACTGTGAAAATAACCTTTCCCGCTACACTAAAACTGACTCCCTTAGATTTTTACCTTCAAAGAAAACATTGACACTTTACTCTGGTCCCCTGAAATTGGTTGAAATCTGTGCTTTTGTACAGATATTTTGCTTCAACTTCAGAATTTCTTGTGTCAAAAACTTCAGAATAGATAGCCCAACAAATATACTTCAATGCAAATGGAAAAAAGCAACACGGTACCTAGGTTTCTGTTTTTGTGTTTTTCTTTTTTTTTTTTTTGAGTTGGAGTCTCAATCTGTCGCCCAGACTGGAGTACAGTGGCCACTCCCAGCCACTGCAGCCTCGACCTACTGGGCTCCAGCAATCCTTCTGCCTCAGCCTTCTGAGTAGCTGGAATCATAGGCACGCACTACCACACCCGGCTACTTTTTTGATTTCTTGTGGAGATGAGGTCTCACCATGTTGCCCAGGCGGGTCTCGAACCCGTGAGCTCAGGCAATCCACTCACCTCAGGCTCCCAAGGCGCGGGATAATAGGCTGAACCACCCAGCCTGACTATTTTTGTGTTTTTCTTTACCTCTATGTTTGACCACGAGCAAGCCAACTAACTTCCGTGAGTCTTGTATCCACAAATTGCTAATATCTTTCATAGGTCTTCTAGTTTATTCTTTTCCAGTTTTAGAGTTTCAGTAAACCCTTGGAAGGTATCTGAAGGAAGTAGGACTTCTGTTGTGCCCTTGCTATGCTGTACCTAAATCTCCAAGATTTTGCTAGTTGATAAGTCTTTAATGAATCCTTTTCTGGCTAATGCTCTTTTCTCTGCCTATAAATTTTTATAATTCTTCATGTCACCATGAATCACATGGCTGGCTATGTTGTATTCACAGTGCTGAACTGTGTATTAGCTGCTTTGACAACCCCTCTGTTCCAGTGTGGCACACTGTATGTGAAGACTGACATCCTGCCCCTTTAAACAAAATATTTGTCTTCAGGAGACAGAGACTTTATTGCCTCTAATGATGGAATTTAGAGGCTGGCAGTGAAGAAACCTGGGGATGGATTGCCTCTTGCACTGTTGGTAGGAAAGTGCCTTGGTGCAACTATTCCAAAATGCAAATGTTAGTCAAGGGGCTTTCAAAGACTTACTAACCGGTCTGGTAATTTCACTTCTAGCAGACTGTACTTAATAAATGATCAAGCATTCACGGAATTACTTGTTTGCTAATGATGAAGAAGATAATAATGAATTTTGATAATGCTAAGAACTAATTTTTATTTTATTTTATTTTATTGAGTTGGGATCTCACTCTGGCACCCAGGCTAGAGTGCAGGGCTGCAATTATAGCTGACTGTAGACTCCTGGGCTCAGGCAATTCTTCCACCTCAGCCTCCCGAGTAGTTGGGACTACAGGTGCTTTCCACCATGCTCAGTTAATTTTTTAATTATTTGTAGAGATGAGGGTCTCATTATGTTGTCCAGGCTGGTCTTGAACACCTGGGTTCAGGTGATCCTCCCAACTTGGCCTCCCAAAGTTCTGGGATAACATCTGTGAGCCACCACGCCTGTCCTAAGAACTAATTGTATTAAGTGCTTTCTATAAGCTGTAAAAAGTACCTGGCATGCCTTATCTCATTTAGTCTTTCTCCCCAGCAAGCCTCTGAACTAAGTGTTATTTCTACACTAATGTTAACAACAGAGAAAGGAAAATTAGGAAGGCTGAGATACCAAGTCAAACATAGCCAGGGAGCTATGGAGCTAGTTTTTCTGACTCCAGTCTAAAGCCCCGGTGCAGTACACAAACTGCACATTTGCATGTGGAAGCCCTGATCTGACTGTAGGTTTGACCTCTAGCCCTAGTTTACCTCTACCATCAAATTGCCTTTTCAGGAATGTTTACCACTATATTTATTCAAGAGTCCTTCTACACTGCCCTGATTGAGTCCCCTGAACTGTAGGTCCCTTAAACAGATTTGAGGTCTGTATGTTCAGGAGATTCTGAAAAGAGCAGACTGGGTGTTAGTCTCTTGGGTGCATTGTAGGATTTATTTTCTGGCCACCTTGTGGTTAGAACTCTGTGTCTTGTTCTGTCCGATGAATCAGAAGTGGACAGGATGTATTTCAATGTATTTCTCCTCTGGGCCACATGAGATCCTTCAAAGTGCTCTTTTCTGCCACAGCAAACTGCAATTTTGCAGATCATGGCTACTTTTTCCGTCAGTTTTGGTCCTGGAGTGAAGACATTGATGTTGGACAGAGCCCCAGTCAATTCACATGCAAAAGAAATAAACCGTGTTCATTCAAGCCATTGGAATTAGGGTTTTTTCAACCGCAGCATTACCCAACTTATTTCAATAGAAGAAACTAACATGTTATTTGACTGTCTACTACTAACATTGTGACCAAATATATCTTGTCTGTAAATGAGCCTTTGATTTCTTGTCTATAAAATGAAGTCATTAATACCTTCTTATCTTATACAGTAGGAGTTAAGAGCAGATGAAATAAAGTGTTTCACAGATAGAGGATATTACTGTATGAGATGCTTTGTTCCTTGGTAGTTTCTGGAATTTTATCCTTTAGTCAACAAAGTTAGGAATAACTCAGGGAAGTTTTGCAGTTATTTAAGAATTAAGGCCTACAAATACTTTTTATAGTTTCAAACATTGAATCCTATGACATGATACTTTCCTTTTATAAAACGAAACTCTCTTGAGCCATAGTAACTAGGAAGGCAAGATCTAGTATCTATATAAAAAGCTCCAAAAGTTGTAGGCTATTATGGACCATGGATGACTTCGTTTGACAAATATCCAAAATAACAGCTTAATATCAATTAAATCATAGTTCAAATTATTATTATGCTCTGGAGATAACATTTTATGAGACTTCTTTTTTGGTTTTTGAGTTGAAGTATCACTCTGTCACCCAGACTGGAGTGCAGTGGCATGCTCCCGGCCACCACAGCCTTGCCCTGCTGGGCTCCGGTGGTCCTTCCGCCTCAGCCTTCCAAATAGCTGGAACTACAGGTGTGCACTACCACACCTGGCTAATTTTTTATTTATTGTAGAGATGAGGTTTCGCCAAGTTGCCCAGGCGGGTCTTGAACCCATGGGCTCAGGCAATCCACTCGCCTCAGCCTTCCAAGGCGCGGGATTACAGGCTGAGCCACTGAGCCCGGCCTGGAGATAATGTTTAAAAAAAAAAATAAACAATTCCAATTCTATTCAGAAAATTAATCAGTTATCTAAGGGTATATTTTGCATCTTAACCACATTGATGGAAAAATCAAGAAGTTATCCTGTTTAGAACTGGGAAACAATTGAGCTTTTCTTTAAACACAGTCTACATAAGATGGTTTTTCTTTTTTTATGGTGTTGTAGATAATTACAGAAGTTAAAAGCTGCTTTTAAAAGAAAATGGAGTTAAATTTAAGTCAGCAAATGTCTTTTAAATGCCTAATAGAGGTCATCTCCTCTGCCAGGTACAGGGATTCTTCAGTTTATAATATGTTTATAAATGTGTATGTGCATGTATGTAGACAAAATTTGTTTTCAGGGAAATTACTTGAAGTTTACAGTTACTTCATTAAGTAATAATTAAAATAAATATCCTTGAATTTTATGTTATGAACACTCCAACATCAGAAATTATATCTGCGATAGATAAACTTGGGATTGTTCTACTTACTTTTCTTATAAATACTAATTATATCCTTGCATAAAAATAAGTGAATAGAAAATAAGTCACAGGGACTATGTTAGTTAACCTGTGAATCACTTATTTGTGCCTCAGTAGAATAGTCTTGGCCATTACACACAACTGATCTCAGAAACAACCAAATGAGATTTTTTGTATTTCCTATAAAACTAGCATTAGATAAACCTGTAATGGAGCTTCCCCTTTATAATCACATATGACGACATTTTTTCCAGCACTGTTTATTTTTTAAATACAAGGTGTGTATTCCTGGAGATTTGGAATCAGTATTTGGTGGGATTTTTACATGTATATTTTGAATATTTATTAATTTGTATATGCATTGAGATTATATACATTAGGTTGAGCTTCTATTCTAAAATATGACAGTAGAAACCATTTCTTTTAAACAAATGCTATATTAATGTCTATGAAATAAAGTTTAGTATGTTTTTCCCTAGCTCCTAGGAAGCTCAACTTCTTAAGTCAATGCTGATATTACTTTTGCCATCCCCAATGGCTGAAATATTTACATCACCTTCAATTTATGACTGTAATTTCCTGTTCTTATTCTAATGAGAATTGTCTTATTGAATATGCCTTCCCCTGCGTACCATCTCTAAGCTATTTTGTAGCGAGAAGAGTTACAAGAAAATATATGAAATAAAGATACAATGACCCAAACACTTTCTTTTGCCACTCAGTGGTTTTTATGTTGGTTGTTAACATCTGAATGAGCTTTTGAAATATTTTAACTCACTGTGTGGTTTAACATCCCTGTTCCTCAAGGCATCTTAACATCCGGTAAACTTTTAATACTCAATCATTTTGTGAAGTAAATAAAGGAAGTCACAGCCGATCAGCTTAGACAAAGCTAAGCCAGAGACAAAAATTAATTCCTAAAATGCCACTTTCTCTTTCAATGAGAGAAAGAAATAGCGCCGCAGATTTATTAGCAATTGATTTTAAATGACCCAGGGTCGGTTCTGTTGAAGAGGTATGTTTCACAACTAGAAAAGATGAAAGAAAGCCTTTCAGGTTTGAATTTATGGCTCTGCTCTTGTAACGCAAAGGAAAAAGCATCACAAACTGAGTCGCCAGCTGTTTTGTATCTCACGTGGCAATCAATAATTCAGGTAAACATTAACTCGAAGTAAATCCCTATCTTGCTACCTTCACTTCTGCAGTTCTGAAGAGACAATCTTTTTTCTAGGAAAGACAGACCTGATTTATCAGGGCTCTTGACAGAGCAAAAGCAGTCACCTCAATAGCCTTGCACACTTCTAGTGAAAGGTCATCTGTGTCACCTCCCTTGCTTACCAGACCGGGGATTAACTCTGCACTGTCTCTGAGACCCACAGACACTCTGGATCAACTTTTGAAACACCAGTTACCAACCCTGGAGAATGCAAGTAGTGTATTTCTTGATTTGATAACCCTAGTAAGGCAACTTACTGGGAGTTACATAGAAAGATTGACATTTTATTTTTAAATAAAAGAAAGCCTTAAATTGAGAGTAAAAACATAAATAACATAATTGATTCATTAAATAAATACTAAATCTCTATTATTTTATATTTCACAAACCAAAATGACATTGACTGGGATTTGGGTAGCAGAGTCAGAGACACTAGTGTTACTCTCATTTTTTTTTTTCCTTTGAGTGATGGGGTCTTACTATGTTGTTCAAGCTGTTTGTAAACTCTTGGGCTCGAGAGATCCTCCCTCCTCAGCTTCTCAAAGTGCTGGGATTGTAGGCATTAGCTACCATGCCCAGCCTATTATTGTCTTAATTCAAATCTCACAATTTCTGCTGCTGTCCTACCATTCATGTCAATTTGGCTTTCACAAGATTCATTAGAGAGAGTTAGCCATCTTTTGAACATACCAAGACATTACAGAATGCAAATAGAAATCCCAAATACAAAAGGAATTTGCTGAAATATTTCCTTGAGATTGCACTTGGGGTAAAACTTTTAGCACAGTTGAAACCAGAAGCTTATTATTGCTCTCATTAGTCATTTGTCAGGTGACACAGGCTCCATTTTCCTCCTCCCCATCTTCTTGTTCTTATTCTTCCCCCCACCCATGGTGTGTAGATTGTAGCTATTTAACTTAAAGTAAATTCTGTTATTAAAAAAAAAAAGGTCTTTACTTCTTATTTTTATTTACTTCAATAAGTTTAAGGATACACATACGTTTTTAGTTACATGGCTGCTTTGTATAGTGATGAAGATGTCTGGGCTTTATGTGTACCTGTCACTCCCATTGGTACACATTGTACCTGATAGGTAATTTTTTTTATCCCTGTTCCCCTTCCCATTCTCTCCTTTCTGAGTCTCCAACGTCCATTTGCCATTCAATATGCCTTTGAAGTCCCTCAGCTTAACTCCAACTTATGAGAACAACAGTATTTGGTTTTCCTTTCCTGTGTTACATGAAAGGTCTTGCTAAAATAACTTTGCTCCTAGTAACAGCAATTTCCTTTACTGAGATATTTTTCATTGAATGAAACTCAATGCAGTTAGAGACCCCATTCTGTCTTGTCATGAAGAAGTAAGCCTTTCTCCAGAACTCTTTTGACACACCTACAGTTTTCTCTTGGCTCTTCTACTCAGTCAAATGGTGGTAGTTTCTAGATTTCTCAATTTTGCCCCAAGTAGCCTCTTCACTCTTGTTGTTCTTCAATCCAGAAAATATCCCTGTGTGCATCTCAGAAATACTGCCTGATTTCTTGTGTATTTCATAGCCAAGGAATGGTGTTACTATTTCTAAAGTAAATAATTGAGTCATCCAAAAAATAAAACCCAGAAATGGAATAATGTAGTACTTGCTTCCAATCAATTTTCATAGTGGTCTTTATAGTTCTATTCCTTCTAAAGAATATAATGAGAACATTTTTAAAGCAATCATTATTTTTTTAAAAAGATTTTTATTGAAATGTAATTTACATTTCATAAAATTTACACACTGTCACTGTACAATTCAACAATTTTTAGTAAATGTATAGAGTGTGCAACTATTACTACAAATCAACTTTAGAACATTTCCATTATCCCCCCCCCAAATTCATTCAAACCCATTTGTCATCAACTCCCCTGAGCAACACAAGCTGGGACAAAGAAAAATTGTTCCTCAGCAGGAGGTCAGTGCCATTTTGAGGAATTTCTGATGGGCAGAATGCTTGGACAGTCAACTTACAATAAACTTGGAGCAATAGAAGTCAATGACTTGGAGAATTTCTCCCACTTCATAATAAGTGACCATTCAGAGAAGTTGGAAGAGGCTGAAACTTCACAGGACACACAGATGATAATAACGCAAGCAAATGTTTTTATAGTGTGACTGCCGTACCAAGTCCTGTTCTAAGCACTTTAATATGCGTTCACTTATTTAATACACTAGATAACTCTATGCAATAGTACCGCTACTGTCTCTATAAGAAAACTGAGGTCCAGACAGGTAAAGTAACTAAGCAGAAAAGGAATGGAACATGGATTCGAACTGAGGAAGTGCAACTCTTAAGTTCCACGCTTGCACCGATTATCCTGCATTTCTTCCCATCAGAGTCCCTTGTGTTACAAAATCCCCGTAAATCAATGACAGCCACTGTTGACCTTGGAGTCCACTCACTAGTAACAGTCAGGTTTCTGGGACCCAGAATTTGAAGCCCAGGAAAGAGAAACCCCTGTGTCTCAGTATTAAGGTAATTTCAGCTTGGCTGTGTTATTTGTAACACAAGCAGAGGGCTGGTGTAAAGGAAAAGATTTTGGTGAAGGCGGAGGGAACTGGTTCAATGTGTAGGAACCCAGCAAGCACACATGCAACAGTTTTGTGTCTTGGAACGAATATTCTCTGGCAAAAGACCATGCTCTCCATTTTTGCAAACAAAGCAACATTGCTAATGACTTTGCATCCATAGTAGCTCAATAGTTTTCTATTCCACCCCCCGTTTTTAGACCCATTCGATTAATATTTCTCTTTTCCTACATTCCCCCTCCCTATCTGACCCTAACTATACTCTTTTTCCAGATGTGTGACAACCACTTCATAGTCTCTAAACATATTTCAGACTAATTTGTTTAATGGTTATGTGTTCTCCTTTTTGCTGATACTGGAGGATTTCAAAAGTCTAAGGAGACTTCCAAGGATGCTGTTCCATGGTAACTTGAGTCCCAAGTTTGCGAATATATGTCTTGGCAGCTTTGTGAACTCAAGTACTTCCTGAAGTCTAGGGCCAAAATGGGAAATGCAGCTGGGGTAGATGTTCTGGAATTAAAGTTGCCGTCTTGGTTTTAATAGCTGAGAAATTCAGATCTTTTAAGGAGATTCTGCAAAACTAAGCCATGTGAAACAATGGGAGAGGCACCAACACATACATTACCATATACTCACTGCCCTGGACTGTAGAATTATTTTGGTAGTACTTTGTGAAGTAGCTAGTATATATGATGCCTAATAAGTAAACGAGGAAGAGGAAATGAAGATGTAGTATTATAGACAATAATAAATGGTACATTAAAGAATCCCTCTGGAATAATATGCAGTCTTGGAAGACCTAGTTACGGGAAATGGATTCACCTGTAAGAAATTATCTGAAGACATCATAACAAAAGTGTGTTTTTCAGAAACACATGAAAAAGAATGTCCACTCCAGTGGTGGTTTTTTTTTTGTTTTTTTTTTTGATTTGGAGTCTCACTCTGTTGCCCAGACTGGAGTGCATTGGCCGCTCCCAGCCACCACAGCCTCCACCTGCTGGGCTCCGGCGATCCTTCTGCCTCAGCCTTCCGAGTAGCCGGAATTACAAGCATGCGCTATCATGCCCGGCTGATTTTTTGATTTATTGTAGAGATGAGGTCTCACTGCCCAGGCGGGTCTCGAACCCGCGGGCTCAGGCAATTCACTCACCTCAGCCTCCCAAAGGCGCGGGATTACAGGCTGAGCCACCAAGCCCGGCTTCCAGTGGTGTTTTATTTCAAAGATATAAGTTGCAAGTTCTTATTAACTTTCATCAAACTCCATCATTATAAAATGTTGTGTTTCTGAGACCAGTAACTCCATCTACAGAAAACAAAAGAACAGACTCTTACCCATTTAATATCTATACAATTCTTTTTGCAACATGTTGCTAAATTTTTAGTTATCTCCCAAGGCAAAATATGTCTTTTCTGTAAGACAAAGACTGTAGAAACATATTCTGTTGTTTTTGTTTTTTCTTAGCTTTTAAATCACAGCTCCAAAATTTCCTTAATGTTGTTTGAATGGCCACAACACATCGTGTAAAAACACTTTCCTCATTAATCAGTTGATTAAAAGTGTGGCCCTGTAGAAAATATGTATTTGTTTTAAAAAAAGAACTAATATTACCCAAAGTAATAAATTAGATTATTATGTATTGGGCATCTTCAATGTGCTGAGTAGTATTGAGTACAAGTCTCTCTAGGCCGGGAGCAGTGGATGGGTCTTTAGTTCTGATTCTCTTTCTAGCTATGTGACTGTAAGCAAGTTATGTAATTTTCAGCTCCTTGGTTGTTTCATCTGTAAAATTAAGTTTATTTTATCAGGATTCTTCTAGATCAAAGTTGTATGCAGCAGAAACTAACTCTGGATAATTTAAGCAACTTGGCAAGACCTCATCTGTATAATAAATCAAAAAATTAGCCGGGTGTGATAGCCCGCGCCTGTAGTTCCAGCTACTAGGAAGGCTAAGGCGGAAGGTTCTCCGGAGCCCAGTAGGTCGAGGCTGTGGTGACCGGGAGTGGCCACTGCACTCCAGTCTGGGCGACAGAGTGAGACTCCAACTCAAAAAAAATAAAAAATAAAATAAAATAAAATAAACCCCTTAAAGGTTATAGAGTAGTTCGCAGATCCTTGGCAGTGACCAGATACCAGGTCTTGGAAGTTAAGGAAAGAGAAACAACATTGATCATCAAAAGGCGATGGGGAGTTGGTTTCTTAGAGACAGCATTCCACCATCTTGGGCATGGATTCTGCCACTTTGCACCACTGAACCACTCAGAGGTCACTCTAAAGCTTCCATCATTTCTGCCTCTGAAGACTGAGTGTAGCTATGACAGCAGCCATTGCACTTGTGTGCTTTGTGTGTTCTGGGTTGGCCCAGCCCTGTCGGATTAGAAGGATCAGTGCACCACATCTGCACCTCAGCTGTGGAGGAGGGTGGCAGTTTTGCCCTCTCCAAAAGAAGGTTCTTGCTTTGCCCCCTCCAAAAGGTGAGAAATATTCCAAATATAAAAAGAATGTCCCTATGATGCACAGTCAAAAGAAGCACTAAAAGAAGCACTTCAAATTCTGGCACCTTCTAGAATACTTATTAAATTTTGGTTACGGTTTGCCTGGAAAAGTTTTATGATCACCTATTGTCTTGTTGTATTTCTTAATAGAACCTCATTTTTCTTTCATTTATGTTCTAGTTTAAAAGATAAATTATAAAGTCAACCTACTTACAATGAATGACACCATTTCACATATTAGGAGTATATATTTGCAATCCATTACCATATTTATATAAAACTTTATCTCATGTTGAGATTATCTACAGTACATGATATTATTCATGACAATTGTTCTGTGGGATATCCAAGATTGGCATTATCTGCTCCTTTTTAAAAACAAACAAACAAACAAACAAACAAACAAAACCTCTTCCTGGACACAAGTATACCAATGCCATTCTCTGGGTGGCAGAGAGAGTATTAGACCCTGAAACTTCTGGTTACTCCAGTCATTGGATCAAGCATGGCAGCTTCATGGTTATTAAAAAGGAATCTCATTTTTAATTCATTAGTGTTGTCCAAGAATGACAGAATAAAGATGGCTGAACAAGTGAGAGGATGAGATTTCAACGTCATACACGCTGTGCTCTAAACCAGAGATTCATAGTGTGAAGGATGTTTTCCACATGAGAGTGTGGTGAATGGGTGCTTTCCTGTTCTCCAGGCTGTCAGGATCTGTGATATTAGCCTCAGGTGGACAAAATTATCTTCCTTTCCTTGCTGTGTTCTGATTTTCCCTGATTTGAAAATGCTTGGGAGATACTGCTCTAAGCAATCTAGTACAGATGCTCAGATTTACTTGTAAGATATTTCTCACACATCAGTCATTCAACACCCACTTATCAAAAGCTCTGATGTTCCAAATATCACCAAATGAGACAACTAAAAGGAGAAAAGGCTCAGCTTCTGCCCATGGATGGCTTGTTGTCCAGTTGGGGAGCCAGGCAGACACAGAGGCAAACTCAGAGCAGGGGAGAAAAATGCTCATAGGGGTGAGGTACAGCAGCTGTCAGAAAGCTTAGAAGGGGCCGTGAGCTGAGTTGGGTTGCAAAGGGAGCATGGGCATTTTCCTAAAGTAGATGATGTTTTACACCAACCCAAAAGTAGTAGAAGGAATTTTCCAGACAAAGGGACAATAAGTGAAAGAGACTGTGTCCTGTGCAGAATGAGCAGCCGTACAGAGGCTGGAGACCCCTAGACATCTTCCCTCTTTGGGATCATGAA
Organism: Carlito syrichta; assembly: GCF_000164805.1. Classification (NCBI taxonomy): domain Eukaryota; kingdom Metazoa; phylum Chordata; class Mammalia; order Primates; family Tarsiidae; genus Carlito; species Carlito syrichta. The sequence continues at coordinate 1,131,013 of NW_007258457.1, read as the reverse complement.
GACAATTGATTATTGCTGAAGAGCAGGCACAAGGTGGGTAGAATTTGGAGATCAGGCATGAAAGGATCAGTTCATGCATGGCCTTCTAAATCACAAAGAGTCCATGCTAAAGCCCCAATCTCTGATCTTATAATAACATGTAGTACAATAAGATTTTTCTACTCTATTTTCACTAAAAATTTTAATGGTTTAAAAGTTGACCCAATTGATTCAAATAAGGATGATAATAATATCTAATAACTATTAAACATTATCTATGTGGTAACCACTGTCCCAAGTACTTTTAGTAATTCAATGGCTTAATCCTCCCAACAAACTTATGAAGTATTATTATCCTCATATTACACATGAGAACATTGAGACAGACACATCTTGCCATAGATTATGTAGAGCTAGGACTTGATCCCACATAGCCTATATTCCAACTTTTTTGCTCTTAGACATAATAGTACACACTATTTAGGAATTTCGCTTTAGATACTCTATCATGAGAATATGTTTGCTGTAAGCGTTCATGTGAATAATGTTATTTTGAATTATTTGAAATTACAAGCAGTAGAGAACTATTACTCATGCTTCAGTATCACCAAACTTATTGATATTATAATAAATGTATCCAATAAAAACATGTATGTTCTTGCCTCTTAAAAAAAGATTGTTTCCTTTATGGCACATACCACACTGAGCATTTGTTTTTTATCTTCAAACCCAAGGTGATAATACCCTGTTTGTTAAATGAGATGATCTGGGGACAAGTGACATGTACATGGCTTAGAATGTGGTATGTGAAACTGAATCTGACACTACAAAGTAAGACATTTGCAACAATCGTATACTCAAAAGTGATGGGACTTCTCAAATTTATTTGTAAAACAATGGAAGATATGTTACCTTTTCAACAGATATATCTTTTAGCTTCAAGTTTATTTATTCATTCATTAATTTATTCTTTTTATTTAATAAGTTTGCTTTCATATACCTTGTATCTGTCTCTGTCCTGGATACTGGCGACAAAATGGTGAACACTAAAACGACCCTTTCCCCACAGGTCTTCCAGTCTTGTGGAAAGGTCAAACACAGATGTAAACAGAAATAATGAGGCTATATTTCAAACACACTGCCAGTACAATCTACAGGGTTTAACAACAGTCCAACTAAAGGGGCTAAACCCAGACTAAAGCTACAAGGGATAATTTCAACATAAAGAAGTGCCTCTAGATTTTGCCAGAACAATAATCAATAAAACATTAGTTAAAGCAAGATAGAATTAGTTACAAGAAGAGCAAGATTTGAATCCTTCTACCTTCTGCACGTACTACATTAACTGGGCAGGTGGTGAAGCCAACTGTATTTTGTATTTTCTCTCCCTCTGGTCATTTTTTGCCAGATCCATGTTTATAACATTTAAAAACTTGATCAGGTTCAGTCTGGAGTCACAGAAGTCTTTGTGTACCTTCAACAAAACTGCCTCACAGTGATCATCATTCCAGGATAATGGTTCTTCATTTGTTCCCAGCATTCCAGGCAAAGACATTCAAGCCTCTGAATTAGTATAGAAAATTCCATACAAATGCTGTGTTTCCCAAAATCATTCTTTGAAACTCATTGCTGGGCACATGTTGGAAGAAGATGCTTTTAAATATTGTTAAGCTGGTGTTAATCCATCCAAATTATTCTTCAGAGGGTTTATAGCCCAATGAGGGTTCCTGAGGCAGCACATGTATTTAGTTTTTTATAAAAAATGGTATTTCAGAAACACATATATATTCATAGATAAGAGATTATAGCAGTATCTTTTCATCCTAGAGTTTGTGGAGGTACTAGTAATGTATAATATTTCCAAAACTGATGTACTGATCATAAAGGACAGGTTTATCTACAAGTGGTCCCTTTTAATATTGAGAGGAGATATTTTAACTTAGTTCTCATTTCACCCTTTCCGTCCCAAAGGCCAACATTCCTTAATTTCCAACTACTTCCTGACACTTCTTTCGAGCTCTTGAGGCAGTTTTTTTGCAGTCTTCCAAAAACACCAAGTGCATTTAGTTTCGACACTTGGTTTTTGCCTGAAATTCCAAATTGTTCTTTTCTAGGCCCAAATTTCCCAATCTTTAAGGTTCAGATGTCATTCCAGCTCCCTTAGGAAGCTGTGTCTGTGTCCTCTGCTACTTGGCTTCACAGTTCCTATGCTCCATTATGGGGACAGAATAGGCTTTTTGGTCCCCATGTGTCAGGGTAGGAAAGGTTGTGCTGTGGAAACCAACAGACCCCAAATCCCAGAAGTGGTCAACAACAAAAGTTTGTTTTGTCTGATGCTGCATTGCAGGGTGACTGGAGACTGTTCTGCTTTATGTCATCCTGGGACCCTGGTTCACAGAGAAGTCACTTGCTAGAAACTAGCCAGTTGCAAAGGTAGAAGGAAAGAGAACTCTGGAGAGTTTGGGGCCAATGCTTACATGCTTCATGCAGGAAGGTGCACACGTTACTGTACTTCAAAATGATTGACTGGTCCTAGAAGCATGGTTGTTCCCAATTGCAAAGGAGACAGGAGGTGCGACCCGGAAGGCAGTGACTAGTACGTATTTGATAAACAGCAGTAATGACAATCTCAGTTTGAGGATCTACTGGGGAGTTGGCACTTATTAATGTCTATGTCTGACTCTGAGCAAGCACCTTAACTTTTTTTTTTTTTTAAGTTTCAAAACAAAGCATATTAGAGAAAGACAAAGGGAGAAAGGGAGACAGGCCAGAACTGACATGGGAGAGAAAAACTGCTGCCTTAGCTGTTATATGCCTCAGCTTCCTCTTTTGTAAAAAGGGAGATTTCCTTATTTTTCAATGGCTTCTCGTAAACTATTGTCTATATAACTCATCTAATAAATTGAATTTGCTTTTACTTTTTAATGCTGGATAGTATGAAGAGCTTATTAGATTTTCCCCTATAAGCTGGACCTGTGGAAAGCAGTTTGGAAATTTCTGAAAGAACTAAAAATAGATTTACCATTTGACCCAGCCATCACATTACTGTGTATATCCCCAAAGGAGCATAAAGAGTTTTACCAAAAGGACACCTGCACTCATATGTTTATCTCAACATATTGACAATAGCATAAACATGGAACCTAGGTACCCATCAACAGTGGATTGGGTAAATAAAACGTGATATGCACACACACCATGGAATACACACAGCCATCAGAAAGAATGAAATCATATCCTTTTCAGCAATATGAATGGAGCTGGAGGCCATTTTGCTAAGTGAATGAATGCAGAAACAGAAAACCAAACATCACATGTTCTCACTTATAATCGGGAGCTAAACAATGGGCACACATGGGCATAGGGTTGGGAACAAGAGATTCTGGAGGTTTATGTGGGGGAGAGAAGAAGGCAAGGGTTGGAAAACTTTCTCTGGGATACCATGTTAAATATTTTAGTGACAGGCTTTATAGAAACCTAAACCTCAGCGTCATACAAGTTAACCATGTAACAAACCTGCACATGTAACCCCAATTCTATTTTTTTTTTTAAAGTAAACTTTTTCTGTTGAGTTGAGCTCCTTTAACATTTAAGGAGTGTTAGGTGGTTACTGCTCTACTGTACAAAACTGGCAAATGAAGTTTGACTCTATGATCTTGTTTATTGAGGCAAAAAAGAAAACTTAAAAGGAGCGTGAGGTCTGTCCTCAGAACTGTCAGACACTCACCTACGTGTCTCAGAAAAAACAGTCTCACAAATATCTCATCAACTGTCCCTTACAGTTTAATTTTTTGAGTTTTTCTCTTAGTTCATTCTTCTCAATGAGGTGATTATGTATAAGTCAATGAGTGATGCTGGCTTCTATGGATTTGGTAAACACATTCCAATTTCTGCTTGGTCATTTTTAATTGACAGCTTAGTTGTATCTGTTGCTGAAGAACAGATTTATGCACTGTTTGTCGTCAGATCAATGATGATTATAAGCAATCAGGGTAAAAATCACAAAGCCCCTCGTTATTTTTCCTTAGGCATAAAACAGTCAGTCGGCTTCAAGTCAGAACAGGATAAATTATTCATTTTAACATTGTTGATTTAGGCCCACCCGAAGAGATGACCTTGCCGACCTACAATAGAACTGGCATGATTAAATATTTCTCTCTTCTCTAATCTTTCTGCAGTTATTCAGGCTTTTGTGTACCGGGAGCTCAATACTTCCGTATGCATCAAAATAATAGGCTAGGTCACAAATAGCAGTCATTAATTGAAACTACTTTCACACTTAGTTTGAAATTTCTCATCTCCATAATTTGGACAATGTGTATTCTTTAACCAGATGGGGAGTTTTACTGTACTTCCTAAGACTTTAATATTGAGCTTTACAATTTTAAATATATTATAATATTTTGTGAACTAACACTTGTCTAGCCATCTTTGTGCTGCATATTAAAATGTTTTCAGCTGAAGGCAAAATTTGTTCCAAGTTTGCTGTGTTTTGGATGATGTCCAATTAACCACAGCCTCTAGACCAAGATGGCTGTAATCCGGATGCTAATGGGAATGTTGATCCAATATGGGCAAGTGGGCTACGTTATCCTTTCTCTTATCCCACAGTCAGAATTGAATCATTGATCCTAGGAGAAAGGGATTACCATGGTGCTGCCGAAAACTAGAAACTGGAGAAGTTATGTGTCAGTTTTAGCTCGATTTCCTTATGACACCCTTAAGTAAGCTTTGTAAGCCACTCACCACTATATTTAGTTTCCCAGACTCCCCAGGTCATCATGTCTTTGCCAAGCTGTTCCCCCTGCTGAGAATGACTGCCTCCATTTTCTCTCCTAACTAACTCTTGAGCCATTAGAGTTGCAAAACTCAGCTCCAGCAATGCCCCTTCTGGAACTGGGTCTTCCTTGAGTTTACTTCAACTTCCTGTTTCCATGTTCTAATAGCTAGCTCTGTAGTCAGCACCTGTCAACCATTCATGTGTCTGTTTGCTCCACTAGAAAGCTAGCTTCTGGACAACAGTTCCCACGAATGGTTTAACTCTTTATGACCAGTTCCTCAGCATGGCATGGTCTTAATAAATATCTGTGAATGAATGAATATTTGTTGGGTAAATATGTGAATATCAAAGAATCACAACTTTAGTCAAAGACTGTGTTTATAGCATATATTAAGTACCAGCACAAATGGAATACTTGTGTGCCTGGAACTGTTCTTTGTATTGTATCTGTTGTTCCTCATTAACAGTACATAAAAGTACTATGAAATACCGCTATTATCTAATTTTAAAAATGAGGAAACCAAGACACTTAAAGGGGAAGTAAATGATTCAATGTCAAACAGTCAGTGAGAGGTGAAGCCAGCTTTCAAATTCAGCCAGTGCAGCTCCAAAATCAGTAAACAATGCCACCATACTTTTACCTTTCATATTATACATTTCTAATGGCTGATGAAGAAAATGAACTGAAAACAAAATTCTCCCTTTGTGCATTTGCCTATTCCTAATGGCTGTTCTTTTTAACTCATGTAGAAAATAAAACAGTAATATGTTTCAGTATTTTTTGTGGTTTTAGTAATTTCAGCTTGTAAATTTGCTTTGGAAGACTTAGTGTTTAAATATTAATCACAGAGATGAAGCCTTTCAAGTAAGTGTTGTCAGAGAAATATCAACATTAGTTAGATTTTTGCTTGCTGACGAAGTTAAAAATAAGATTATAGGGCTTTCCTGCCTCCTGAAAATAAGTTGGTCTCTAAGCCCGTTGTGGAATTCAAAAAAAAATGTTGACACTCAACTTTACAAAAGAGATATATAACAATCAGTAAATAAATTAAAAAGTGATTGTCTTCTTTATTAAAGATTTACTAAAAATAATCCGTTAACTATGTAATCCTACAATTGTTTTAAAAAGCAAACAATTTTTCCCTTGTTTATAGAAACGTATTTAAAGGATACCACTGAGTATAGACGTGTCCTTTTATTTTCCTAGACATGTCCTTTTATTTCATTTTCTGAGACTTCTAGTATATTATAAAATAAATTACGACCAAAACGTTTTTATTAAACTGTGAAAAGTAGTCAGGTATGGGGCTCACACCTGTAATCCCAGCAATTTGGGAGGTCAAGGCAGGGAAATCACTTGAGGCTAGAAGCTTGAGATCAGCCTGGGTGATGTAGTGAGACTTCAAATTTAGAAAAATTTTTTTAAAGAATTAGCTGGATGTGGTGGTGTGTGCTTGTAATCCCAGCTACTCTGGGGGCGTAGGCAAGAGGACCATTTGAGCTTAGGAGTTCGAGGCTTCTATGAGCGACAGTTGCACCATTGCACTCCAGCCTGGGTATCAGAGTGAGACTCTGTCTCTATAACAAAAATAAAAAATAAAAATAAAATGAATTGTGAAAATTTTAAATGGGTGTGCTTGTTAAAGAAATGCTTTTAAACACACAAATGTGTGGGACACACTTATACTTTTCCCCAGTTAGTAATGGGATTTCTAAAAATGTTATTTTGTAGCTCATTTTACTGGTGATAACATTTGTAGTACTTTTTTGTTTAACTTACAAAGAAATTTATTTTTTATAGTTTTGAAGACTGAGAAGTCCCAGGTCAAGTGGCCACATCTATGGAGGGCCTTCTTGCTGGTGGGAGCAGAACATCACATGGTGAGGGATCTCAGTGTGCTCATTCAGGTCTCTCTTTTTCTTCTTTTTTTTTTTGAGTCAGAGTCTCACTTGGTCACCCAGGCTGGAGTGCTGTGGCATGCTTACAGCCACTGCAGCCTTGACCTGCTGGGCTCAGGCTTACAAGTAGCTGGAACTACAGGCACACGCCATAATGCCCGGCTAATTTTTTGATTTATTGTAGAGATGAGGTCTCCCACGTTGCCCAGACAAGTCTCAAAACAATGGGCTCAGACAATCCTCTCACCTTGACCTCTGAAAGTGCTGGGATTATAGGCATGAGCCACCGCACCTGACCATTCTTCTTCTTATAAACAACCAGTCTCATTCCCATGATAACCTACGAATCTATTAAGTCATGAATTCATTAACCCATGAATGGATTAATGCATTGGGGTTATTTGGGATTAGTGATTTACAGGTCTGGCATTTAGGTTTACGAACGCTCCTGGAAAAAGCGCTATATATCTCACTGCTGAATATCACTATGGTCACCTTCTAAGTACTTCCTTTGGGAAGTTATGCAGCAATGACAGCACCTAGTCCACCTAGCAAAGCAATTTTGGGACTCTTTTTCTGAAATGGCCATCATAGCTGTCATTGTTATTTGCTGATATCTGACAATTAAGTTCGTGAACTTGCCACATACGCTTACATTGGCAGCACTGTACAAATAACTGTGTTAGAACACCCTCCCTACTCACTTGATCTGGCCCCCAATCTTTATCCAAAGATAAAGGATGTATTGAAAGAAAGACTTTTGATGACATCCAGGACATTAGGATTAATATGACAACAGCACAGTACTTCGAAGGTAACCTCAACAATACTCAACAATGAGGTATGCAGTACTTTTTCTGGAATTAATTTGTGAACTTAATTGTTGGACCTCATATAGTGTCCATGGCTTCTTTTCTTATCTGTAAAACAGAAGTAATATATGATTCCTTTTCTCATCTCTAAAACAGAGGTAATATATGACTTATTTTATGAAATTAAAATATTTTGGACAGTGCTAATCAAGAGAAAGAGTTCAACAGATTGCTACTATTCTTATCATTGGCTTTAGGCAAAGTGGCTTCATCAATGGACAAGAATTTTTAAAATGACAAACTTCTTTTAATATGTCAGGTCATCTTTGGTGAGTACCTACATAGGGTCATCTTCTGTGCCGTTACAGAATACCACTGGGTGGCTTAAACAACAGAAATTTATTTTCTCACAGCTCTAGAGGCTGAAAGTCCAAGACCCATGTACCAGCAGCGTTGATTCCTTGTGAGGTTTTTCTTCCTGGCTTGCCGGTGATCATCTTCTCTCTGTCTTCATGTGATCTTTCCTCTATGTGAGCACACTTTGGCATCTTTTTCTCTTCTTATAGTAACATGAATCTTATTGTACTAAGGCCCCATCTTTATGACCTAATTTGATGTTAATTACTTTTGTAAGATTTTTTCTCCAAATAGAATCACATTGGAGGTCAGGGCTTCAGCATCTAAATAATAAGAGGGACACAATTTCGTCCATACAAGGTAGGACATCATTTGAAGATGCTCTAAAATCTTAACTGTGAAGCTCTTTATATAAGGTCTGGATCAAATTTCCCTCCTGCTCACCCCACTGGAGGATTTTAAGAATTCATCTGATTTCCATTTTAAAGGAATGACTTCAGCTTCTGTTTGAAGTTCCACTCATTATTATGCCTTTCTTCCCCCAGCACTGTATCAACAGAAACTTCCATGGGGTTTTCTCTGGATTTTATTTTATGTTTTGCAGGAGTGGTGGGAAGCTCGATTACTCCTTGACACCAGGAAATAGGGATTCAGAAACTGAATGAATAGGGAATGGTGGAACATTTGTCTGGGCACGCCATCAGCCTCAAGCATGTCAAGAATGTTGCTGGAATGGCTTTGCCATCGGAAAAATGATTCTAGCATTCTAGCACTACACATCAGTCCTTTGTTTGGGTAAGTGTGAAATTCCAAAGGGTTAAAAAAATAACGGAACGACGTAATAGGCTCTCATTCTAACAAACTGAATCTCACCCACAATTATAATAAATAAGATTTGTATAATGACGACATATTTAATTGAGACTGAAGTGTCTCCGACCAGAAAGTGGCAATGACTAATTTCACATTGTGCAGAATAACTCATTCGTCAGTGAAAACCTTGCTCCCATGCTTAGATGCCCATCATACTTTTTGTGATAACTGCCCGGAGTCTCTGCTTAGTTATGATGCCCATTTGCTATTCCATGTAATATTAACAACTCATCACAAAAAAACGAAGAGTGAGCTAATTTTCTCAGAGTGTGCAAGTAAATACTGAATTATGGAAAATGTCTGATAGTAATACACTTCAGAAAACTTCTGCTTCCTTTCTCAAGTTGGTCAGTATTCAAAATGATTTCCACCATCCTAAGTATTTGTGTGAACCCTCAAGTGAAGCTTTTATTTTATTTTTTAAATATGGTTAGAGATTCTATTTTTAATTAATTTTATGGTCTGAATGAACTAAGGATTCTACTGGCCTTAATGGTATCTTATAGTCATAAGTTCCTCAAGTAAACTAGATAAAACATTAATTGTTGTCTATAGAAACTGGCTACATTTTCATAAATATGAAAGAAAAAGTTGTATTAAAACAATTTCTTTTGGTTAACATTACAAAGTAAAGATGTCCAAGATGGAGATAGTAATAGACAAATACTACTGCATAGAGCACCTCATCAACAAGGGTACCTGCATAATGAACATTTGTAAACTTAACCCTGAATTATACCCCATATATTTAAAATAAAAAATGAAAAGAATTAAAAAAAAGAAATATAGTCAATGCAAATACAATGTTTGGCAATTATTATTAGTTGCTGGTTTTTAACAGTTCCTACAGACTGGCTCTTCAAAATGTGGATCTTCTATTTTTCCTTCCTTTTCCAGGTCTGACAGACCCAAGTAAGTAGCAGATAAGTAATGTTGCAAAGAACCAGCCAGCACATTTCTGGCAGCTGGGTTTTATGACCGAGCTCTGGGGAAACTTAACCTACATTTGCCTCCAAGAAAAGATGAGTAGGCCACAGGGGGAGGGATTATGTGTGAGAATATCAGGGCAAAAGCTTGTGTGATGCTGACCATGTGCAACTTGGCCTCTCACTGTGGAGTCTTAGTTCTCTTTGATTCACATTTAAATGACAGTAAACCCAGGAGTGACCATAAACTTCTATGGCTGTTGGTGATGAACTTTCTGATGTCCTGTGTCTCCCAGCATTTCTACCTAATAGGTGGGCCTTTGTTCCAGCTTCAACCTTAAAGTTATCTTTTTCAAATAATCACTCACCTACCCAGCATTTGTAATCTCTGTTTTATGTCACAATAGATGAAAAATAATACATATACTTTATGATGACCTTCTTTTTTTTTTTTTTTACAAAGAAGAATGGCCAAGCAGGGAGATCAGCTTTGGAAAGTCATTGCAAGTTGGCAACTGTTAGAGAGTGACTCAGCTGTCTGGCTTTATCTACCTTTCAGACAGATTTAGGTGAACTGGAGACAGATTCTGCAGTAAGGCTTATTCACACACACAGGCATGCCTGGATCAGCTAAGTCCCATCAGCACACAGGAAGAGCAAATATCCATGCTTGCATCAGGCAAATCCTCCCTTTTCCCTGTTGAAATGCCATCTATTTAAACTTTCTACAAAAGGCTGAGATTTTCCAGTTATAGTTAAGCATATACCTCTACATATTTCTTCACATATTCATTAGGTGTCTATTTCATTCATTTACTAAGTGCCTGCAGTGTGACACATGCCAAGTGAGGTCTTTAATGATGATTTTAAAACATGAGTTCTCATTTTGCATATACAAAAATAGAGGCTTTAGGAAGATGAAGTGCTTTTCTCTAAGTCACAAGTCTGTTTTATGCTAGAGAAGAGACTACACTTTATATCACATTGGACATTTCCCTCTAAATTCTTACTTAGCTTTTTAAAAATCATTTTAATTTCATATAATTCAAAAATATTCAAGAGTCCTGAGGTGCCATTCATATAGGTCCAGCCATTCATACAGGGTCTGAGTTTGAGAAGAACATGTACCAAGAACGGGGAAGAAGAATGGAAGCCGACTTGGTCTTTGATGACTTTCCTGTGCCTTGAACCTATCCTGGGTACAAAACTTCCAGTGTCCTGTCATGCAAAACAGCTACATTTCTTTATTGTTTATTCAAATCAATAGATTGGCATTCTCTTACGTGCCACGAAATATTCCTGAGACTAAAATGATATAGTCCAATGATAAGAGATAGTAAAATAAAAAGTTTTTTTTTAATTAAAGTCTTCCAAAAATATTCCATGCTGGACATATTCTAGTTTATAAGAGTCAGCTGTGAGAAGGCTGTTTTGAATTTACACAATGTGACCTACTAACAGAAATGCTACGGGACTTTTATTATAAAATGCCTCACTTTATAACAAGATATCAAGTATAAGCACTTCCAAAACAGTGCTGTAAAGAAATGATGGTGAACTGTTATGGATGGTAGATTTTTTCCATGAGGACACGTAACTAAGGCTTGTGTCTGGAAGAGCATGACATGCCATGACTGACTTGAGTTTCTAACGTCCCACTATGAAGGAAGTGGTACAAGATGAAATTCCATTGCATTTCAATATCAGAAATACTTTGCAAACATCTGATTTCCAGAATGCCAGTATTAATTCATGAATATTAAGTTTGTTACATAAATGATTTTCCTAGAATACAAAATAAGATGTGACATCATATATCAACTCATCTATTGTCACTATTGAGAGCTAACATTTGCTAAGCACTTACTATTTTTCACACTGTACTAAGTTAACATTTTTCACATGTGACCCTAGTAGAGCCTCACATCCTGGTAAGATATGACTCTTAATGGTCCGCTTTTAATATATGAAGAAGCTGTGGCTTCACCTAGTGAAACAACTGGTCTAACACCATTAAACTGGTAAGTAGAATAACCAGGATTCGAGCGCAGGCAGGATGACTTCATCTCTATATTCTCTCAACTGCAACTACTGTCCTACTTATAAGCATTTTATATTATGTGCACACCAAATAGTTTATCTGATGATTGGCGATTATCTAGTTTCATGTGGTATTGCTAGGTCTGAAAACTCAGAGTTTCTTATCTTTTAAGGATAAAGAATACCTTGATGATAACTGAGATAAGAGACAGTGTAGAGGTAGAGGCATTGTGCAGCACAGCTGAGTTTTGCTTCCATCTTTTCCTTATATGATATCGTGAGCACTTATGCAAACTTAGGTTAAAGAGAAAAGGTATTGAAAAATCAAGATGGTCCTTGACGCCTGGCATACATTCATGAACATTTGGTCATGTGGGAGGTAGAACAAATGAAATCTTTAGAACCAGATAAATCTGGCTTTAAATTTCATTCTGCCATTTCCCTGGCTAAGTCTTGGCTTTCTTTTGAACAGAACTATGGTTGTAATGCCCAACTTATAGTATCACTGAGGTGAGTTACCTATGTTTGTGGTATTCCGTATATTTATTTATAAATCAAAATTCTTGGCCCAGAGGTGAAATAATTAACAAGAGTTACAGCTATTATATATACAATATATATATAATAGTTATGATAATACAATAGTTTTCTATTAGCAGCTATTATTAGCTTTCCAACTACTAGTTCATTTCTTCATCTTGCATTTCTAAGCTCACATTGCTGCTCTGGGTCTTAATGACTCCTCTAGAAGTTCAATGATTTTTCTTTTATTCATTTTCAGTTGAGAAGATTTATTAACTATATCATTATGGTTTGAACCGAAAATAAAAAGTTAATCAAAGTGCTTCTAAGGTCAACCAATTCACATTTCCAGCATGTTCCTCTTCTTTAATATTACCAGCTTTTCTCAAAACGTCGCTACTAGAAAAGGCTATAATATTGGAGAATATCATCCTAAGTGAACTAACTCAGGAACAGAAAACCAAACACCACATGTTCTCACTTATAAGTGGGTGCTAAACCAAGTATCCACAAAGACACAGAGAATGGTATGATAAACACTGAAGACCCAGGAGGGAGCAGGGAGGGACAAGAAATCACCAGTTGGGTACAATGTGCACAAGCAGGGGTTGAAGGTACATGTAAAGCCCAGATCAAGACTTAGTTGTATCCTCTAAAGCTATTAATTTTTTTAAAGCCTATAATGTTCTTATAAGTTGAGGCACATAGTCCTAATAAATAAACCCTTCTTATTGCCCTGCTTGTTGCAGATGGTTTAGAGAAACACTGGGCAGATAAGTATAGTTTTAAGCTGATGTACTTACAGACAGAGGATTGGACCAAATGATGACTTAAGGAAATTTATATCCTGAAATCCATGTTCATAACCAGTTTGGATAACTCTGTTTATGGTTCCTGATGGTTCCCATCTCATTAACTATGTCTTGATAAAACAACACACATGTAGCACTTGGCATAGAGTTCAGCACATAGTAAATGTTATTAAGTGCTAATTAATTAAACAATTACTAATATTGTTTTCTCTGTCATGGTCCTATGTACATAGCTTTGTAAACAATAATGGTACATGACAAACAAGTTAATACAGATTGTTTTCCTTCTGCACCAGTTGTTAAGCTATTGTCTCTCTCAGCTTTAAATCTACCCATTTGTATTTTGCTTTGGGATTCTAGGTGAACCACACTTCCCCTTTGCCAGCTATCTTCTGGTAGGCTCTGACAACAGTGGGCCTTACAAGGATATTGGAAGGCAGGAGGAGAAAGGAGGGACATGCTTTGCTCTGTTGTCCTTACTGAGGTCACCCTTGAGAAAGCTCTTCCCACTGACATCCCCAGTGGATTCCAGAAGCTGCAATTCGTACCCATCTTACAGATTTTCCACATCCTAGAAATGGTATCTTAAAGTCTCCTCAGCTTTATCTAGGTCCCATCACCATGGGGACCCTTTCTTATCCTCTGATGTACCAACACCAGCTAACAGGGCTCCATCCAAAGTTCTAGGTCCAGTCTCTGCAGGACTCTACTTCAAGATTCTGCATTTTAATAATGCTGCCCTCTTCCATTTGTTTCCTGAACCCTAAGAGAGATAATTGCTTCCTCTAGTAATCACTTATGTGAACCCACAATGTCCCCTTTATTACTTTCATTTCTGTAACACCTGGTCTACTTTATATCAAATTCCTTTGATAAAATAACTAGCAGGTTTTCTTTCTCCTGACAGGACCCTGTCTAATAAGTGGTCCCATGTTTTGCAATGGTGTCATGGACTGATTGCAAACCTTTTATAGCCTTAGAAAGTCCTTTATTATGCATTATTTAGCTAATTCTAAATAATACTGTATAAGTTTATTGAATATCAAAGTATTTGAAAATTAGATCTCTTTCTAATAATTGTGAATGAGTACCTTCTCATCTTAAAATCTTTATTGTCTCACATCTCTCTTTCTCTCTGCCTATCTATCTATCATCTATTTATCTATCTATTTATCTATCTATCTATCTATCTATCTATCTATCTATCTATCTCTTAAGATTATATGCTATCTACCACTTATATTCCTTTAGTGCAAAGGAAAATTCTTTCAGGTTTACAGAACCCAGGAATATTGTTGAATTAGAGGAAAGCTTATTCTCTTTAACTTATTTAAGAAATAAAAGTGGGCAACCTGTTTCAGGCACCCCCTAATGTGGGAGCTTTTCTGTCTTCTTAATAAATCCTACTTTCAAAAGAAAGAAAGAAAGAGAGAGAGAGAGAGAGAGAGAAAGAAAGAAAGAAAGAAAGAAAGAGAAAGAAAGAAAGAAAGAAAGAGAAAGAAAGAAAGAAAGAAAGAAAGAAAGAAAGAAAGAAAGAAAGAAAGAAAAAAGCTAGGGAATTTTTTATTCTTAGGAAAGATTTTATGTAAACTGAAACATTTGATTTTTCAGTGAGCATGTGGGTTGTCAGTGACTTGGGGTCCTTTCTGTTATATCTCCTACTTTCATTTGCACGATTTTTGAAGCTTATCTTTCTCCATTTCCCCACTGCCCCCTACTCACATTTTATTTATAGCTACAGATTTTTTTCTTTTAAAATACATTTCCTTTATAGGTATTTGTGTTGTTAGAGAATAAAGACTTAATACCAATTTGGCAACTTTAACCAAAGTAACAATTTTAGCACTACAAATAAAAGCATAGCAAATGCTGGAAAATGTTAGGGAGGAGAAGGTGAGCCAGAAGTAGTTACCCATATTGAGAAGTTACCCACACAATTAGTTGGGCTTCTCCTCTCATAAAACTCAAATAAAACCTAATACTGTAAGAGTTTAAGACTACTATATCTACTGCACTGACCATGTATATATATAGTCTTGCCTGAATAGTTTACTTAACTCAAATAGTCAGAAAACACTAAAGAAATCTCTTAAGATGGGCAAACTAAAAGATGGATATTGACTTTTCATGTGTCATTGATAAACATAAATCAGGGATAAGCTGTATCTTCCCACTTAAATTGGTCAGTTGAGATATAAATCTAATGTGATAATGTTCAAAAAATGTTCAAAACTAAATTTAGTGGAAAATATTAAGGTTTATTATAAAGGAAATGAAAGCTATAACACCAACCACTTTAGTTAAGAAAACATATTTGCACTCAAGTAGGCACTAACCCATGTATAATTGTAATGGGAAACAGAAATTTCTTCTTATGTGATGTATTCCAGTTTTAATTTAGGGTAGAGCCAAACAAAATTAATTACAACTACTTGGCAATGCATTTAAAGCCACATTTTATATTTTCTATAGATGCTATAAAGAATTATGATTACTTGGCTCCTTCCTAAGTACCTTCTTGGGATGTTTGAGTTGACTAGTTAAATTAATGGTATAGCTTCTAAACCCATTTATCAGTGTATTAAAATTATTAGTATACTTGTGTGTTCCCTAGTATAGGTTAGGGCATCCACTGAGGTTCATGTAATTACCTTATTCTTTATATACTTGTTAGCTTTTTGCTAGACAAACAGTATGTTCCAGCAGAAAGCATACAGTTTGCTGGTTAAATTAGTGAATTTAAAGCAAGTTTCCCCCAAAATATATAGCAGAATGCTTTTGAGTCCTAAATGACATGATTTTCTATACAATAATTTCCCTGAGGGCAGAGATCTTTGTTCTCATTCTATCCCAAGAGGCTAGAGAAGTGCCTGGCACATAGTAGGTACTCAAGGAAAGAATGAATGGTAGTTTTAAAACCACATTATAAGCTGCAAAAATCTGTGAAAATAATATTGTTCACTAGTATACTATGATGGCAAACTTGCTATTGAGTGCTATTGAAACTCAATAGATAATTCCTACCCTTTATTTTAAAATAAATCCTACCTTGGTTTTGTGTCTTGCTAGGATATTATAAACATTTTTCTTTTCAGGAAGAATTTGCTTAAGTGCAGAAACAGCATCTTCTCAAACTAAATAACATTAAGGTACGAGAAGGTAGCAGTGTGTATGTACGTCCATATATGTGTGTATATGTCTTTCACTTGTGAGTGAATCTGTGAGTATGCGTTGCTACTACTTTCGTCTTTATTCTCTCAGACAAATGTGAGATGTTAGTTTTTGAGACTGTTAGAAATGTAGGACCAGCCAAATATCTAGGATTTTATTTTGCCAAGTCTTAATTCAGCACTTTCCAAGACCACCTATCATTGAAAGTTTAAAACAGAGGAGGAGGGGGGAAAAGGGAAGAGAACAAAACTAAAAAAGATTTTGTGCATTAGGTAGAACTGCTTTCTATAAATCCTTAGATAATAAAACAAATTACACGGTGAATTCATTTAGTCTTCTGTTTTTATGGCTTGGCATTAACTGAGTCTTCCACCTTCTCAAGTTCTTACTTGAGACACTGTATTTTGGAAATACCAAACTACACCCGGGTCTGTGACTCCTCCTCTGTACTTTTTGCAAAAGGCTATATATTTTCTAACTCTATGAGTGGGAGGTATCTCTTCTTTATTTATTCTCTATATAACTCGATCAAGGAGGCCAACATACTACTTTTCATCAAGTAGGCAGGTAGCTATGAATAACCGCCTCCTCAGAGTCAGACAGAATCATCTGAAGGTAGACTTAACTCTTTCCTCTCAGTGGGTTTTACCTTAGGAAAGTGAAGCAGAAATGAAAGAACTGGAAGACATGAGATTTGACTGTACCCAAGAGCAGGAGTCCAGGGCAAACCCTAACCAGGAACCTATAGGGTCTTACACATTTTTAGATTCAGCCACTAGATTCGGGACACTTTTTGAATGGGCTTGTAAACATTTATCTTGGTCCTAATGGGTTTACGACTCTCAAGTTATGACCCATTTTGCTGGACCCGAAGAAAAATGGCCATTAAGGCCCAGAATTTACCTTAAACTTATCACTAGGCTGTCCTGTCTCCAAGTATTTCTAGAAGTCTCTCAAAGAGTTTACCTTACCTCAAGAAAGGTATTCAAGCCTTGAGAGCATGAGGTTAGTTAGCTGCAAAAAAAAAAAAAAAATATATATATATATATATATAGATAGATAGATAGATAGATAGATAGATAGATATAGATATATAGATCTATCAAAGCACTAATTGGTGGTTAAAACAGTAAGATAATACAATTTATGGAAACCTGGTAGAAACAGGTGGGACTCCAGTGTTTCCTTTGCTTTATATCCCAGGTCTTGATGCACAGGTCAATTAATTGAATTCGGAAAGTACATGTTCATGCTCATGCAACTCAAAAGGTAGAACTTTTTATACATGAAAATCCAACAGAGAACTTAAACAAAATTCAACTTTTCATCCATGACTATACACTGTCTTTTAATTTCTGGGTGTCCAAGGTCATGTGCAATTCAGAAAAAAATTGAAAAACAGGAGTGGGGACATTGTTAAAGTTTGGAAACATGGCACTCTCAGAATCACAAATTAGAGTAGAACTTTTTTATCCTCAATGTGTGTTGACAGGGTCATTTACACTGGTATTATCTGGGGTACTGACAATTCAGATTCCAGGTCACCAACCTATGGAATTTGAATTTGAGAGGGTTGCGCTTTGGAATCTCCTTTTTAACAAATGCCCTGGTAATGTTCATTGACATTTGGGAGTCGTCACTGAACGATCTAGTGCCCTTAAAGCCATGGCAGTAGATAAGGAAAGACAAGCTGCTTCTTCAGTCCCTAGATATTTTATACTGTCCATGTGGTTTCTGTAGATGTAGTAGATGTATTTCTGTATATTATCTTTTATGTCTTTGTTTGCTTGTTTACATGTACCCTTGTGACTTGAATCAGGACTGTTGGTCATGTTCTTCCAAGAAGCTCATGAATACCATGTAGTCAGCTTTAATACTGACTATAATAGGCATCCAGGGTGTAGTCTAACCAGGAACCTATAGAGCCTTACTTGTCATTTTTAGCCCCAGTCACTAGATTCAGGGAGCTTGCTGAATGGGCTTATAAAGGTTTATCTTGGTTGTAATGAGTTTCCAGCTGTCAAGTTAAGACCCGCCTTGCTGGGCCTGAAACAAAATGGCCATTAAGACCCAGGTTTAAACATAATTCAAAGATGAGAATGCTTGCTACTCTAATTGCCTACAATCAAGAAAAGGGTCTGCACACTAACTAGGATTCCTCACTATACCTGTTATTGCGAAGGTTCATATGGCTCCAAAAAGGAGAGGCACATTCAAATCAGCTCAAGTCAACAAAAGAAACCATGTGGGAAAAAAAAGGGAAATATCCTAGAATCTGCAAGCAAGAAGTACAGCTAGGCCTCCGAGTCTGGAGAACTAACAACCAAGCAGTTTTCATCATTCTCTTGCTCTCCTTTCCACATTCTCTTCTTCACGTCTTCCCTTCCACCTTCCCTCCGTCCTTCTTTTCTTTCTTTTTGCCTTTAATGAATGTTTTTTGAAATTCCTATCACTGCTTTAAGGAGCTGGGGAAACATCAGTGAACAAAACAACCTGAAAGTTGCTTCTCTTATGGATTCTATGATCTCGTGTGTGTGTGTGTGTGTGTGTGTGTGTGTAAACAAAGAGTAAATAAACACATAGAATATATATCATATGAGGTCATAATATATCAGATGTCAGTTATTGATAAAATCTATGGAGGAAAATAAGACAAGAGGGGCCAGAGAGCCCAGGGAGGCAACTGATGAATCAAGTAGCCAATATCTAGAGTCTCTAACCTCTGTTTTTCAGTCATGATTTCTGTGGCTTTTAGCATTTGTTTTCTGTTGCTCTATGTCTCTTCTTCCTTAACTCCAGCTGTGTCCATGTGTTTCATATGTTCTTTTAAACTCAATATCTACCACAAACTATAGTTTAACTTTAATATCTGTTAGTAGACATCTCTAAGAGGTTCTCAGGGCTTTAATTGGACTCTCTCAGGACAAAACCCTTCTTACTATGGTGTCTAACTCTAGAATGCTGTTCAGTCAATGGATGCATTGTCTTTGTTACATATTTTTATTTCACCATGTGGATATATCTATTGTGCTTTGGAGGATCTCAGTATAGACTACAGTTGACTGTCTGTATTCATGGATTCCACATCTGGATTCAACCAATAGCAGATCAAAAATATTCAAGAAACTTGTGTCTATATTGAACAGGCACAGACTTTTTTCTTGCCATTGTTCTTTAAACAATAAAGTATAACAACAGTTTACATAGCATTACATTATATTAGGTGTTATAAGTAATCAAAAGATGATTTAAAGTATCTGGAAGACTGTACATAAAATATATGCAAATACTACACTATTTTACATCAGTGACTTGAGCATCTGCAGATTTTGCTATCTGCAGGAGATCCTGGAATCCATCCCCCATTGACATTTAGGGACGACCTTGGATATACACTCTACTTTCTTATAGAATTTACTATTCTGAAGAAGTGGATCAAAGACAAGTACTCAGTTTTCTCTTTCTTATATGAGGGCAAGATAATTAGGCAAGAATCTCATATTCTTTTTGGTAGGAAAACATTTTTAGGGGGAAGAAACACTATTTTGAAATATTAGTATATAATATTTCCTTGAAAATTCCTGCTACTCTTTAATTTGGAATATATACATTCAGCAGAAATATTAAAAGAAATGAAAGATTAAAATAAACTTTTTATTTTTACAATTTTGCTGTCAAAATTTATTATACAGATAATTATTAGAGAATAATTTTTTTTGATAATCCGAAGTTTTGAATATTAAAAACCAGGGGTACGATGACATGGGCTTTAAGTAACAGACTGAAGATAAACCTTCTCTCTATCTGGGTTGGGGAGAGAAGAAAAGTCATTGAGCAGAGAAGTTGAGTGAAATGGTTGTGGATATATTTGAGCCCTGCTAAATGCTCCCTCTCTGGACTACATCCCAGATGGATGGCTGGGGTCTAGAGCGGACAGATCATCTCTAGATCAGTGTCTTGCTTTTCTGGATAGAATGTGGGAGGCAACAGCCTGTTAGTCTCCACTTCTTTTATCTCCTCCTCTGCTTGAGTGATGTGGCAGCCATAGGGATGTGGTCTGTTCAATCTGGGCAAATTGAATAGTCCTGTAATGGCCCTCAAGTTTTCATTCACCAGACTTGGAATCAGAAAGTGAAGCAAAAGAGCATCCAGAAGTTTCCTGTGGTTTTGTACATGCCGAGGGATATGAAAGTGACTGAGATATGGCCAAGGTAGCTAGAGATATTTCATGGTAGTGACACTAGTGACTTAGGATAACCTCTGAGATGTCAACCAGTGACACCACTGGAAACTGGATATCTCCTGGGATGAGATGAAAGGTGCTAAGAAAGGAAACTGGACACAGTGGTACATACCTTAGTAGATGATAGGTTGATTATATAGGCAGGACTGTGGCCAGGGTTGGGGCACTGTGGAAAATATATGGAATTTGAATCATTACAAGGAAATTGATTCAAGCAAGAGCAAGTTTTAGAGCTAACTGAATTTACCAAGAACTGAATTTAGGGTAGAGTTTTTGATAACAGAAAAGTCAAGTTTCCAGAACAGAAATCAAGTACTAGAAAAATAAAGTTACATTGTTGGTACACCTGAACTTGTGGTCTGGGAGGTTCACGCCCAAAACACATGTTTAATTCCACACTAGCCTCACTTTCAAAAGAAAGTGTGTGCTCTCATTTTATCTAGGGTGATTCATCACATTTCTCTGACAAATGGTATATGTTTGATAATCTCCTGCACATGGCTCCAAAGTAACTGGAGAGAACCCACATTTCTTTTCAGCTTGCTTGTTTTGGGGGATTATTTTTTAAATAATATAATTCTGATTACATATCCCAAGTTATTGTAAACAGCTGTTTTAATATCTCAGTCTCTGAGCCTTCAGTGCTTGTTGCCACAGTACCTTTGATTCATATGTCTATAATTGAGTCTGATGGGAGCATCGCTGGTTTAAAAAATATATTCTTGCTTCTTCCTTCTTTTACGTTTGTCTCTCACCATTCTGATTTCAGCTTTAATTTGGATACAGCTAGAATACACCTGCCTGACCAGATGCGTGAGCTAGCTACTTCCCACGAACATTCTGAGATGCCGTAAGCATGTCAAAACTCCATAATAAGGTTTTAAACATTCTCCCCTCACCCCATCCCACCAAACTCACAAAAGCTGGGAGAGAGAATACCATGCTCCTTTTCCAGTAATTATTCTGGACAAGACCATGCATGGCCAGCAGGATATGATGAGAATGGAAAACAAATGGTTTCCAAATTTCTAAAGCACAGTATACAAAGCACGGAGAAGCAAAGAAAGCGTGTGCTCCATCCCCATCTTTTCCCCCTTATAGTCCTGCCAGACATTTCCTTTGTTCTATTTTCTATCTCACTGAGATTAAAGTGCTGATCTCCCCCTTTCTGAAAATGATGTCACTTTTTTTTTTTGCCTTGGCAGAGAGCAAGTTCATTACAAATCTGCTGTGTGACTGATGGCTTTGAAGAGATAAGGCAGAGGGGGAAAACACATTTGGGAAAGGTATGAAGCTCAAGAGACAGGTTGACAATTAAACCGGCAGTCAGAGAGATGAAGGATAAGGAGAAATAGATGCTAGAGTAAATATCGCTTCCATATTCTCTTTTGCAGCCACTGAAGAACTGTTTTTGTTTATTCGATAGTTTTATCTGGAAGAAATACCATAGACTAAAATTCATTGCATGTGTTTTTGGGAATGACCCATGTGCTTTTGATGACATTATTTCAGGCAGACACCACAGACATGTTTTAATGTTCAAGGTGGGGAAGACATTTCCCTTTGGCATTAGAAGAGGAAAAGAGTTTGGTACTGAATCTGATTTACTATAATTGCTGATCATTGGGCTATGTGGCAGTGTATATAAGAGGCATTTCAGATGTAAAATGGAATTGAAAGCATAGTGCCACGTTCTAATGTCATGTATGTGATTAAAAATCATTAGTGACAGACACAGAGCCTGGGAATCTCAAGATCTTCTTTTATGCCTCAGGTTCAGTCATACTGGAGGCAGTGGGCATATAAGTGGTTTGCATAAAAGTGCTTGACATCTAGTGATTAAACACACACACCCCTAAAACTGACAGAATCGTATGAACATTATATCGCCATCTTTATACCTCTAAGTAGATTTCAGCCTTAAGAAAAGTTCTCATCTTTCTTGTGGATGGATATTCTTAGACAAATAAAAAGATGTTTTAAAATGGTATGAGGCTGGGTGCAGTGGCTTACCCCTGTAATCCCAGCACTTTGGGAGGCAGAGGCGGGAGGATTGCCTGAGCTCAGGAGTTCAAGACCAGCCTGGGGAGCATGGTGAGACCTCGTCTCTACAATAAATCCAAAAATAAGCAGAATGTGGTCGTGCTTGCCTGTAGTTCCAGTCACTTGGAAGACGGAGAGGAAAGGATCGCCTGAGCCCAGCAGGTTGAGGCTGTGGTGGCTGTGAGCGTGCCGCTGCACTCCAGCCTGGGCGACAGAGTGAGACTCCAACTCAAAAAATAAATAAATAAATAATAAAATACAATCAAATGGTTAGGGATGAAAGTGCTGTAGAGAGGTGAGTAGTGGATAGTGAAATCGTGAGAGTCCCTGAGACAAATGCTGGCCAAGTTGTGGCGTATCTGAGGAGAACACCATCCATTCTTCCTCATCTTCTGTTCCCTCCTGTCACCATCTTTCAGCTCCAGCCACTGCCCTGAAGTAATAACAGAAGAATGCATGCTTTCAGCCTGCTTGTCTGAAGAGGCGAGTGTGTAGGTGGCAGATGTATTTGCCATTCCAGCCCCTCAGGCCCGCAGCATACAACATGGCAGTTGGAACACTTGTAAAAATGTTACTGGTCTTGAAGAAAACCTGCTCAATAGCATGAGCTGTGCTGTTATTCCTCTGTTCACCTCTCCTGGACATCTTCAATGGCTCTCCATTGCCTACAGGATGAAATCCCATCTTCTCAGATCTCTACCTTCTGGTTCCTGCCAGCCGCTCGACTCTTACTTCTGGACGCACATTTTCATTACACATTTACTTGAGTCCTGATGAAATATCTGGTTCTTGAATGCACTTAACTGTATCAGATTTTTGTGTGTGCTCTTTTGTCTGACTGGAATGCCCTTTCGGTTTGTCAACATCTAAGGAACATCCATCTCCATTTCCCTTCAGTGCAAATATGGCTTCCTCTGTGAAGTCATTCATTTACCCAGGAAGAATTGATCACACTTTCCTTCTGGCCACATCTTAGTTTCTGCTTATATCTTGAGTATATTATCTTTATTGCATTTAAAAAAATGTAATGTATACCCAGCAACTAGGAACATATCTAGCAGAAAGCTAGTGCTCATTTTATGACTGTTTGGTGAATAAATGGATACATATATCCTGGTCATTGAATTCAGGTCAAAGGACTTCAGAACTGAAAACCTGCTTTCTTAGTTAAAGATGTATCCTTTTTCTCGGAAAATAAAACCCCAAAGAAGCTTGAAATTGATAAAAATGAATACAAATTTTAAAACAAAAAAGGCCTGGGCACGATGTCTCACTCCTGTAATCCCAGAACTTTAGGAGGCCAAGACAAGAAGGTTGCTTGAGCCCAGGAGTTGAGTTCGAGACCAGCCTAGACAACATAGTGAGATGTCACCTCTACAAAAATTTAAAAAATTAGCCAGGGATGGTGG
Source organism: Carlito syrichta (assembly GCF_000164805.1). Classification (NCBI taxonomy): domain Eukaryota; kingdom Metazoa; phylum Chordata; class Mammalia; order Primates; family Tarsiidae; genus Carlito; species Carlito syrichta. Next base: position 1,107,147 of record NW_007258457.1, on the reverse strand, counting down.
CATGTGCCTGCAGTCCCAGTTACTCTGGAGGCTAAGGTGGAAGGATCATGTGAGTCCAGGAGGTCAAGGTTGCAGTGAGCCGTGTTTATGCCACCGTACTCCAGTCTGGGCAACAGAGTGAGACTCTGACTAAAAATAAAAACAAAGAACCCAGATAAAAAGGTGTTGTAGAATGCCATGACTTACAAAAACAGCAATATTTTTTTCTTTTCAGTTCTCAATATTTTATGATTTATGGTTTGTTGAGCATAAACATTACTATTCATGAGGTGTAGGCAATTGGTCCCCCAGAACTCTCTACCTTACCTCTCTGATTCTGTTTGTAAGCACAAATAAAATACTATAAATCAAAATAAAAGAGCCAGTAAAATGACTCCAGTGCACACAAATGCACACGTCACTCCTGATTTGGAAGTTACTATCTTTTTGCAAACCTAGAAAGGTCCTTATGCCTTGTGTTTCTTTGTGTGTTTGTTTTCATTTTGTTTTATTTTTTCAGTAATTGCTGAAGTGACTGAGTTAGGTTTGAGGCTGAAGTCAATGGTGGTTGAAACTGAGTGATGCTCGGGTCCCTGCACCTGGGCAGGTGCCTTGTACAGAGTTGAACCTAATGAGTTAAATGCTAGGAGTATGAATAAGCTGTTAGCAGACATCTATTTTTTAAATTTCACATTTTTCTCATTGGTTTAAGCATTTTGCTTATCAAAATGTTTTAGGGCTTTCTGATTCTCTCAGCTTATCAGTACCAGAATCAATACATTAATGACAAGTAGCACATGGGGAATTCCAGAAGCCAAAATCTTATAACATCTTGGAAAATGAAACAGATAATAGAAATCCTCAGTTCTGCTGGAGTGATGTTAATTGTTTGATGATTCCAGCATCAGAATAATTTAGACAATGAGGGTCATGTATTTTTATAAATAGTATATCTTTCAACATGAACCATTTTAAGTAGTGGCAAGTATTGAAATTCTCACTTGAGACCTAGGAAATTATTTCAAAGTATAGAATTGAAGTGGAGAAGGTTTTAGGGCTAGAGATACAGAGTCTAATTTAAACAACAATCCTGGTGCCAAGCTACTGTATTCCATCAAATAGACTTTAATAAATAGCTGTTGGAAAGTTAAGCTGCAAAAATATACACCTTTTTTCCTTTTCTTTTCTTTTAGTTCTTTTTTTTTCTTTCTTGGAGTCGGGGTATCTCTCTGTCACTGAGGCTGGAGAACAGTGGCACGATTACAATTTACCATAGCCCCAACCTCCTGGGTTCAGGAGATCCTTCCATCTCAGCCTCATCAGTAGCTGGGACTACATGTATACACCACCACACTTGGAGATATATATATATATATATATAAATTTTTTTTGCAGAGACGAGGTCTTGCTTTTTGCATAGGCTTGTCTCAAATTCCTGGACTCAATTGATCTCTCCTTGGCCTCCCAAAGTGCTATGATTGCAAGTGTGAACCACCACACCTGGCCACAACTTCCTTTCTATAAAGAATAGTAAAGTGTTAGCTAACAGCAAGCTGTTGACTGGATTCAGGCCCTTCCCAGGTGCCCTATCAAGACCTATTCTATCTTTCCCAGGTTCTTACTTTTCATCGTTATTCCACATGTGTGTGTATCTGATTTTTAAAAATGGATTAAATACTCAAGTGCTTCTTCCATTTTATTTTCTTAGTTGACAAGCTTTTTTTTTTTTTTTTTTTTTTTGGTAGATAAAAGAGGAACACCACCCACTCTTCCTCTCAGAAGATATTTGAACAAATCTGCTTAGTTTGGGTTAATGAGAAGTAAAGTATATCCAGAGACAAGGAGTCACATGCAAGTTATTTATTTGGGATGTGGACCCTGGATATGCTGATAGTGAAGTGGGGAAGTAGAACAGGCAAAGAACGATCAGGGACAGTCAAGAAAACTGAGTTGCAAAGCAAGTTTCCAATGAAAGATTGTCTCGATTGTGATGAGATCTTCATGCAGTGGCACCATGAGTCTGCATCGTCCACCTCAGGGTGAGGCAGCTGGGACATCTTTCACCAATTCCCGGTCAGTCACTTTCCTTTCCCATCTCTGATACAAGTGGAGGAAGATCTTATGACCAGAGAAGGGCCTCAGGCAAAGAGACACAGACACTTGTAGTCGGAAAATAGCCTTCAAGGCACTAATATGGGTGACACCCAAGGACATATGATCCTCCCAGCCCTGATTCCATCTGCTGCTAACATTCATCTGTCCATATTGGCTTGAGTCCCTTAGATACCAATTTTGACTGTGACAATGGTGAAACCCCTGTGGAGAAGACATGTCCCAGCTTCAAGCAACACCAAAAGCAATGCTACCATCATCATCTCTTAACAATTCATAGATGACTGAAGATTGCTAATCACAAACCCACACAAACAATCTGGAAGGCACTGTAATCAGCACTGAAACCCCACAAGCAGAAGTGTATTCATGTAACAGTCTTAAAAACTCATCCATTGCATTGTAATTATTGCAGTGTCTTGTGATTCACACTGATGAATATCTAACAGGTGCTTCGTTCATATTTGTGAAATGAATGATTCTCATTATTGTTATTACAGTTATTATGACCCTTCTTGCAGAATCACACTCTGCAAATTTTACTCTTGAGAACATGAGTTTACACCCAAGGCCAAGTTGTTATTGCTTTATCTGAATTTACCTGCAGACTTTCTAGGAAGTTTGCATCATGGACTTTGCTGATAAGTGTTAAAGAGATTTATAGGAGCCTGATAAGCAGCACTTATATCACGACAGACTTTTTACATTTCTGCTATGCTAGGATAAAATTTTCTGGCCCAGTCCCTTTCTAAGGCCATTTTTAATGTCAAATTGCAGTCAGTCTGGAGGTGATGTTGAAGACTGTTATGGATGTCACAGAGAAAGCAAGACAATACATTACCCAATAATTCCTGTGAAAATCAATATAGGGAAAAGGATCTGGATTCATCCATACAAGCAGAAAATCCCCATGAAGTGGCTGATTTTACTGGCAAATTTAACTCTAAACTGTAACAGACAAAATTGAAGTTAGATACTGAATACCTTAAAAAATTATGCAGTTTGTTTCCTTTGGTCTTGTTTATTTCATTCATATTTATATTGCTATATGTGCATCTTCATAAGGCATACCAGGCCACTTTTTGGAAAGAAATAATAGTTAATTGATCTGAGAGTTTATGGTGGCAAATACAGGAATATGAAGATACTCAGGAGAAAATGAGAGGTGTCTTCCATGATCTTAATTTTCTTCTCATTTAAAGATGGATTAATATCCTTCCTGTGAATTCAAAGCAGATAATGCTTCTTCAAGTGAACTAAAGTTGTTGTTCTATACACAAAGCTTTGTAGTAGCTCTTGCATAGATTTCCGCTTTCTGTTTTTTTTATAGATTTATGACACAATTTTAGCTTTATCTTTTAATGAAATGTTGTTCTTGCTTGTTTTGGTAGCAGATGAATAAAGGAAACGATGAAATGATACCCCATCTTTTTGTTTGTCTGTTTTTTTCTTTTTCTGTCATTTTTTTTTGTTTGTTTAGTTTTGTCTTGGGGGAGATTTAGAACTTCTCTGCTCTCCTTGACCATGAAAGGCACAGAAATGTCTAAGTATCTATGTTTGTAGCAGAACAAGTAGGTTACTAACACCTAGAGGCAAAGAAAAAATGAGAAATGCTTTGAATGTAGGTGTTAGTGCTCAGTTCTCAACGGTGTTAACCCTTTAACAAAATGCCTGCACCTCTCCACCAAAAACAAATAAACAAAGATGGGTAATATTTTGAATATCAAGATGGGATGGGAAGCAAAATTTACAGCACTCTTTTGAAAGAACCACTTGAAATATCCAACTTTCTGATTAAGATTTGCAATTGAATTGAAGAAAAAATCTTTCTATTGTCTTTTTCAGTGACTTAATGCTAAATGAAATCTTCAAAAGAAACATTTGTTTATTTATTCATTCTTTTTTTGCATACATTGATAGACTTGGGTATTGGATTTTTCAGCACTAGTTTAGCAAGTTTCATCTGTACAATTATGTATTTAGGAGAGAATGTTACATTTCTCTTCTATTCATGTTTCTGAAATTTGTCACATATGAAAAGCTTCAATTTTTCAGTGGAATTTGTATTTATTATCAAAGGCAACTTTTGTGAGGAAAGCAACACTTTTTTTTACAAATCCAATTTGTTTGCATATAAAATATAATGTGAAAATTAATATTGTACTGTGTTTGCAATACTGTGAAAACACTGGGATCTTATTTTGACTAATTATACATCTTAACTTATCCTAGAATGAAACATTTAACTGAGACATATTCTTGCCTTGCACTTTCTTTCAAAGTAGAGGTGTGAGTTTTTCTATTTTGGCTGTGTTCCAATTTGTGCAGTAAAATCACATTTTCTTTTGAAAAGTCCTCTGCATCAAAACCAACTTTCATTTTCTTGTGCAGAGTTCATATTTACTCTAGAGAAGGTTGCAGACCAGAATAAGGAGACTGCCTTACAAGAAGCTATGATATGTTTTGAGATGAAAAATAACAGTTGAAGATATATATATATATATTTGCAAACTATAGTCCTTGAGCAAAATCTGCCCTGAGGCCTCTTTCTGTATAGGACTCAAACTAAAAATAGTTTTTACATTTTTAAGTGATTTGAAAATAAGAATATTTCATCATACATAAACATTTTGTGAAATTCAATTTTCAGTGTCCATAAATAACATTTTGTTGGAATGCAGTTGCACTGATCCATTTACATATTGTTTATGACTTTTGTACTACAACACAAAAAAAGTAGAGGAGTTATGATGGAGACCATATGACCAGAAAAGCCTTAAATATTAATAATACGACTATTTACAGAAAGAAGTTTACTGACCTTGGTCTCTCTCTCTCTCTCCCTCTCTCTCTCTCTCTCTCTTTCCCTCTCTCTCTCCTGCTTTCTCTCTCTCTGCACACTTCTCTCCTATCTGGATATAGGCACAGACAGAACTAGAATCTAGTCATCTGTATCTATATATGTATAATATATCCAGAGGTACATGTCTGTAGCTATGATCTGTTTGTATCTATATCTACAGGGGGTGCCAAAAAATGTATGCATATTTTAAGGAAGACATTCGCTCAAAAGATGGCGTTAATCAAATGAATGCTAGTATCGCCATGCAACAGCCAGGACAATCAAAGAAACTGGCAGAAGGGCCGGGCTCGGTGGCTCAGCCTGTAATCCCAGCACTTTGGGAGGCCGAGGTGAGTGGATTACCTGAAGCCACAGGTTCAAGACCAGCCCAGGCAACTTGGTGAGATCTCATCTCTGAGAAAAATTAAAAAAATTAGCCAGGTGTGGTGGTGCACACCTATGGTTCTGGCTACTTGGAAGTCTGAAGCAAAAGGATCACAGAAGTCCAGCATATCAATGCCAGGGTGACTGTGAGCATTTCACTGCACCCCAGCCTGGGCGACAGAGCGAGAACCCAACTCAAAAAAAAAAAAAAGAAGAAGAAAATAGCAAAAGCACAGTAAGAATGAACATCATACTATACATTGTTACTTAAATTCAATTCAACTTCAAAAAGTAATACATAGATAACATGTCTTAAACTGTTTATGCATTTTTTGGCACCCCTGTATGTATCTATAGGAGAGAAAGATAAAAGAAAAAGAACTTTCAACAAAGAATTATAATGGCCATTAAATCGCAAATGCATTTCAACACATCTATACTAGTATGAAGAACAAAATTTAAAGCAATCAATATCTGGCCCTTACTTATTCTTCATGTGAAAAGAACATACACATTATGTATTAACAGACAGAACATTCACCCATTGTCCCATGAACACCTTACTAGCCCATCTTCATTTAGATAGATATCCTGCCTCCAGCAAAGATATGGTCTGAAACACTAGGCGCAACTGAAGTTCAAATAAACTTCTTTTCAACATGTTATTTTTCCAGCCACAGTGTCTCTGGCTCACACAGACTCATAAAAAGCTTTAAATTTACTACATTTCTAAAAGGATGTAGTTTGTGCAGTAGGTAACTGTCACATTCTATATAGACATGGGTGAAATATATTCACAAAGCAAATCAGTTATTCGTCTCCCTTGCCCAGAGATGGAAAATCATTCGATCCCATAAAAACCTTCTGATTTTATTTTATATTTTTATGGCTAAAAATATGAAGCTGAATAGTGACTTGGGTGGTATTTATTGCTTTTAAAATGTCTTTCCTCTAATTCTAGTGGCAGAATAGCAAATGCTTAAGTATAGAGGACTACGGTTGTTTGTTTCCTGGCCATCATCACTTTCTTCAATTAGAAAAACCACAGTGTGTGTTGTGTGCGCATGCGCGTGTGTGTGGTTATGTACAAAGTAAAAATGCAGCATTTAATTTACATGTGGTTTAGACTAATACTAAGTTGACAAAAATTTGTGTTGTTATTTTTCCTGAATTCATGTCACTAAAGACCTGTTCCTATTAATAGTTTAAGTAAGTGGAGGGTATTTTTCAATTACAAGTAATAAGCAAATTTACTTAGATTTTAAAGATCATTGTCTTACTAGCTAAGTCAGGCTAAAATCAATATAACTGCCCAGTGTAGACATGTATCCATCATTTAGTGACTTAAACTATAATGGTGTTATGGCGTTTGAAACGTAAATAAGTGCTGCATTTCTGCTGAAATAAATATTTCCCAGTTTTTATTCTGAGATCATTTTGTAGGTAGGCTTATATAACAAGGGTTTTTGCAACCATACTTGGCTCTGTGTGCTATTAATAATAATTTTTCGCACTGAATGAATTAAAGATGAAGATCTACTCTTTAGTTCTGACAGTGTAATCCTTTAGGAATGTTGGGAGGAGGTGAGAAAGGAAATGAGAAGCTTTACATTTTGGAACGGTGTGGATCCTGAGAAGACACAAAATAAGGCAGAGGCTGAGGAAGGCACCCTGAGCAGAGCCGCCAACAGAAGTCAGAATTGTCCTTCCTCTCCAGACAGTCTTTTCAGCTAATCCTACTGGGAAGCACCCTTTCCAACCCCACTCACCATACTCTTCCTCTCCACCCACAAACACCACAGCATTTCTTTATTTGAAGACAGTGAAACTACCCTTGGCTGCAAGCTGTCAGTTCCTTACCAATAAAGGCCTTTGCTCAAAGTTGGGCCCACTTGATTCATTTCCTTATAGGGTAATGAAATCATTAGAATGATGTTGAAAATGACACTTTCCATCACAGAAAACAATCCACTGGGACATTATTCTTGATCTAAAACCAAGTTATGCACATATTTTCTTAAAAGAAGAAGAATTCCTCTAAAAAATTAACTTGATAGGAGAAATATTAAGAAACAGTATTATCTGAATTCTCACAGCATCCACTGTTTTCAATGTCTCTCTAAATCTAATGGATATTCTCTTAAAAATAATTAATTAAAAAAGAGGAAGCATCTTCACAATACAGAGAAAAGTATTGATTTTAATTTATTAACAAGTTACTGCCTCTTTTGACCACTTAGATGCATATAAGTTTTTTTTTTCAGTTTTTTGTTCGTCTTGAGTCGAAGTCTGTGGCCTAGGCTGGAGTGCAGTGTCATGCTCACAGCCACTGCATCCTCGACCTGATGGGCTCAGGTGATCTTTCCCTCTCAACCTTTAAAGTATGCGGGACTAAAGTTGTGCACAGCCACACTCAACTAATTTTTTAATTTATTGTAGAGATATGGTCTTGCCAATTTGCCCAGACTAGTCTCGAGTTTCTGGGCTCAAGCAACCCTCTAGCCTCCACCACCCATTGTGCTCCCATCATGGGGTTATAGGTGTGAGTCACTATGGTCTGCATATAAGCTTTAATAGTGTATTTGTTTACATTATCAAATTTTTTCTATCTTTGTTGTGTTGTTTTTTTAAAGTCCCTAAATATTATTCCTATTAAGTTTTGGAAGTATAAAAATTACTTCTATATTTTCTGTCATTAACTATTAGAATAAGCTTATCATGTGACCACATAAACCACCACATTCAAGTTCAAAAGGCTTTGAAATTGAATAGCAGTTTTCAATTTCTACTTGTAGTTGGATAACAAAGTACTTAGGCTGGCTAAGGCTAAAAGTGCCGCACACTTCTAAGATAAATTAGTTTCATTTTTATTTTTATTACTGTATTGCCAGTTTCTCTTCCAAATTACATTTTTAATAAATTTGATCTATAACCATTTTGAAGGGTGAAAACCCATAAACACATCTTTCTGCTTTAATTGCCTTTATAAAGCACTTACTCAAAAGGGTAGTTTTTCTTCCCAATTGTACCACCAGTTTTTATAAGTGAATCTGCCAACCTCTCTGGATAAACTGAAGCTTACTGCTAAAAATGATTCCTGTACTGTAGGGCGTTAATATAGTCACACTTAAATTTTTATTGAAAGAAAAGAAAATAATTGCCTTCTCGGGGAGGTTGTATGACAATCACAAGTAACACTCATCTCCTCATTACTTTATGATAACCTATACATTATATCCTAAAAATCATGGTCCCATTGTCAGATCACTGCTGTATGTAACTTTCAGGTAGTTAAAGAACCGAATCTTTTTTCATAGAATGACAGGCTTGAGCAAGTTGTCTACTGGGCACCAAGCCACGGTATCTTTCCCTTCCCTGTTTCTGTGTACACTCCTCCCTAGATGATCTCATCCAGAGTCATGACCTTGCATTCCATCTACACAGTCTTGCCTCTGGCTTTTGGATCTCTACGCCCATCTCCCCCTGTGTTCAGGCATGTATAGTCTACTGCTCATCTCTGTAGTTGTCTAACCGGTGCCTCAAACACAGCATATTCAAAGCCAAACTCCTAAGTCTCCCTGCAGCCCATCTTCCCCTTCTCAATCCCTAGCGCCAACATTTAATACCTGAACCCACAACCTTGTAGGAATTCATCTTTATCTCCCACATTCTTTATATAATCTATAGCAACTCCCATGTCTCTAACTTCAGAATACCAACATGTGCACACAGAATCCAACTATGCCTCAACATCTATTCTGTTAACCTGCAAACTAAGCCATAGTCTTCTCTCACCTGGACTACAATATGTTTCGACAGGTTTCTCCGGCTCTGATAAGTTTCTAAATAGCAGCTATAGGGATATTTAAAAATGCAAAATAAATAATTTCTCCCTCACTCAAGACTCGCCAGTGGTCTCTGTCACACTCAGAATGAAAGCCAAGCTCCATGTGCTACAATGCTGCATGTGAGGGGACGTTTCACACAGAGTAAATACTGAAATAAACAAAATTTTAAAACGTTTCACTCTCCTCCTCATTCATTTTGCTCTCTCCGCACTGACCTTTGTGCTATCGTTGAACACGTCATGCCATTACTGCCTTGGGCCTCTGTACTTTCTGTTTCTGTTCCCTCTGTCTACAACATTTTCCTCTGATTTTTGGACAGCTCACTACCCTACATCATACATGTTCAGCTCAAATGTTAATTTCACCAGAAGGCCTTTCCTATCTGAGCTAGCATCTCTTACCTCCTTCTGTCACTCTGTAATCGTGCTCATCTAACATTTTCTTCCATAGTCCTCATCACTCTCTGACCTTTTATTAGGGTTAGTTATTTTTCAATTAGTTTATTTATTTGCTTTTGCCCCTCCTGGTAGAATATTGGCTCCATGAAGGACAGGAGCTAGTCTCTTGTATTCCCCATTGTATTCTTTTTGATCCCAGTATCCTTTGAAGAAGCAAATCAATCCTCCCATGTGGGAATATTTGATTTCACTACTGTGGAGATGGCCACCAGATATCAGATGTGGAAATAGAAAGTAAATCTAAACACTGAAATACTAGGCCCAAGTTGGCAGATGTACTTCCTGCCTCAGTCATGATTTCATCAGCAATAGCGAGGGTGTAGGAGGGAAGAAATAGGGGACAGGAGAGAAAGAAGTGTTGAGGTATTGGCATTCTGGGATGAAAACTAAGAATATGGAAGTAAAAAATTAAAAATTAAAAAATTGCCGTGAACATCTCACTTTGGATTTCTCATGCAAAAGCAATGGAGTGAAACTGGAAAGTGAAGATCAGGAATTTGTGTGTGTGTGAGTGTGTGTGTGTGTGTGTGTGTGTGTGTGTGTGTGTGTGTGTGTGTTTTAATTTCTGATCTGCTGCACAAACTTTGAAGTCAGCGTATCGTAGAAGTTGTAAATCACTGGGAAGCATTTTAATCATGCAGACTCCTCAGCCCCACCCTTGGTACTTTGGCTGTACATCCCAGAGAATTCCAGTGCAAGAGGTCCACACATATATTTGAAAGAATGGTATTAGGAGCAATGAATGAATGTTCTAAGAGCTTTCATTTCAGTGTAGAAAGGAGAAATATTTTCTAACTTCCTTTCGATGCACAGTAAAAAATATTTTAAAAATCATTCATGATTAGTGATTAATGAATACAAAATGTTTAGAAAGCATCAATCCTTCCAGATTTATTTCAACATGTTTACAAGGTACTGTTTTATAAACATATTGTTAATTTATATGGATGCTACTGAAATAGTTTTTGCATTGCCTCAGTCCCTCCATTGATGAAATTGAAACCTTATAGCATCTATATCACATGCTTGTTCAAGTTAAGTGATGTAAAACACTCAGAAGAGTGCCTGGCTTATATAAATCTCCGTAACTATTAGTAATTATTGTTACTAATGAAAATAATAGTTTGGAGAAGTTTTAAAATTTGTTTATTTCAGTATTTACACTGTGTGTGTGTGTGTGTGTGTGTGTGTGTGTGTGTGTGTGTGTGTGTTGGGGTCTCACTCTGTCACCCAGGCTGGAATGTAGTGGCATCATCATGGCTGAACGCAGACTCAATCTCTCAGGCTCAGGCAATCTTTCCAAGTATGTGGGACTGCAGGTATGTGCTTCCATGCCCAGCTAATATTTAACATTTTTCTTGTAGGGATGAAGTCTCATTATGTTGCCCAGACTGGTCTCAAATTTCTAAGCTCAAGCAGTTCTCCCACCTCAGCCTCACTCACAAAGTGCTGGGATCACAAGTGTGAGCCACCTCGCTAGGCTGACTATTTACATTTTTAATTTGCTTATGACAGTTTTTGCTTAGAGTATAAATTGATATCTAAATTTCCATAAATTGTGGTTTAATTAGACACATAAGCATTCTGTATTATAAAATTCCCTTAACGTCATCCTCAGTGTGATAATTAACCTAACTTTTCTCTCTAAGCGTGAGTTGAAATAGACATTTCTTTTGATTCCATACTGTTGAACTTTTAAAAAATCATGTATTTTTTATTGTAAAAAATCAGAAAACGCAGAAAGAAAAAAATACCTATACTATTACCATGTAGTTCATTAACGTATTACATGCAAAATTTCATTTGATTATATACATAAAACTTTTGCAATCAATGGTGCCTCATGCCTGTAATCTCAGCACTTCGGGAGGCTGAAGCAAGAGAATTACTTGAGCCCAGGAGTTCAAGAACAACGTAGGCAACATAGTGAGACCTTGGCTTTCCAAAAAAAAAATCAATAAATTAACCACATACGGTAATGTGTGCCTGTAGTCCCAGCTACTCAGGAGACTAAAAAGGAAAAATTGCCTGAGCCCAGAAGTTCAAGGCTGCAATGAATTGTGATCATGGCACTGCACTCCAGCATGAGTGACTCAGATCCCCAGGGTCTCTGAGACCCCACTCAAAGCAAACAAACACGCAAACACATTTTCCAAAAGTGAAAATGCACAAAAGTGGTGCCATACTTACATATTTGTTATTTTTAAAAATATACATATTTGAGTATATATTCTATGTTATTGTATGCATTCTATGTTATTTTTCATTTTCTTAGTTTTATCGTTCAAGTATATGCTTCCTGGAAATTAAAAAGATCGTGTGCCTTCACAGACCAATTTTAGGCACTGTTTCATCACAGACTAACATAAAACAAGTATTGTGTCATAATATAAATCCTCCAATGTGACCTTCCACAATTGCTCAGGGAATGAAATCATTCCAGGTATACCATCCCCAGAGTAGTATTTGAGTGAAAACAGCAACTCAGTCTTACCAAGAGCTGCCTAATGTCACACTTTAACGATAATTGCTTGTTTAATTATGAATAGTGGCAATAACCTATTTGAATAGCAGCAAAAAAGAAGTCAAGTAATACTTAATCCATTTAAATTATGTATTATTTAGAAAGAGATATTTTCTTAATAGGAACTCTAGCTCAAAATTGCAGCTCTGTGCTGTGAGCCCGGGTATCTAGTGCACAGCTCCGCTCCCAAGTACTCACGTGGTCAGACACACCTTTCTAAAACATCGTAGAGGATTCTCTTTTACTTGACATGTGAGTGGAAATCCTGCCAACATTTCTTTTTTCTTTTTAAAAAATTTGTTGCAGCCTTATGCTCTGCAGACAATACACCCATCTTTCAACTATACAGCTTCAATATAATTGTATTTCCCTTTATTTCTCAATTTTATGTCTTTGTTTTGAAAGGCAATGGTGTGTAGATAAAAGCTTACGAGTAAGATAGATAGTAAATTGAATTTCACCTCTAGATTTGCTTACTGTGTGACCTTGGACAAGTTACTTAACCTGCCTAATACTCGATTTTCTAATGTGTGAAGTGGAGATGAAGATACGTTGTATAATTTGATTGTGAAATTGGAGTAACAGGAGGTACAGGGATCATCTATCACGTATGCAGCCTCAGTATAACTTTCTTTCCGTTCCTTTTATTGTATTGTGCCCTTCTCCATATTTTGTTGTATACCTGTCACATATTTTAAATTCCCTCATTTCTTGTGCTGTCATTATTTCCAGAATGATCTCAGTTGCATAAGATATGTCTGGGCCCATCCGGCTTACCATTGTTTCTCTTTTTTTCCATCTTTACATTTGTTTTCTTTCAAATCAGACATGTTTTTTGTTTGGAAAAATTCCGAAGGTTTTGCATACTAGTATGAAACTAGCTTCACCTCAGCACCTCATCAATTCGATTTATCTTCCACCTTCCCATGGTGGTGACTATAGATGTGATGAATAACAAATTCATAGGTGTCCCCAACCTTTCTGACTCACCACCTCCCTGTCAGGTTTTCTCGACCCCAATGCTGTAAAATATCCTTAGTTGTGTTTTCCTTTATCATGATACCTGAATACAATTCATCAGATACTTACGACCCGGGACTGCTAGGGCCATGTCCTGTCTTTTGTGAGACTAACACGTTTTCTAGCAAAGTCAACCATTTTTATCAGAACAGTGATGTTTGCCACTTCTAGGTTTTGATACTTTCTCAAAGCTCCTTTAAAAACATTATCAAAAGACTGCTATGTAGCTATTTCGGATTTACTCAAATGATTTTTAAGCTGAAATAGGATAACCCAGTTTAAGGTCAGACCACTGGGACTGAGGCCACCTTTCGTTGTCAAATCACAGATGACCCAGCCTCCAACTTCCGGAGGTTGTGAAGCAAAGCATTCCGTGGAATCACTGGGTTTTTCGTCTTTGATTTCTTTCCTGGGAGAATTCAAGTAATTTTAAAGTCTTTTATTTTATTTTAGAGATGTGTGATGCAAGTAAGCGTTAATTATATAATCTGACTGCATGCAGGTGAAGTTTGGACCTCCAACTGGTCCTCGCATCCCCTGATTTAGGAGCAAGGTACCCTTTGTGCTGTTATGTGCACACCCCTTCCTCCTCTGGCATTGCCCAGTGACTGCTGCTCCTTCCCTTGTACTAATGTAACCAGTGTTCAAGGCCCATTTAGTGAGAACATGTAGTATTCAGTTGTTTCTGAGATAGATCACTAAGTATGATGGTCTCCAACTCAATATAGTTTGCTGCAGCGCTCATGATTTTGTTCTTATTTATGGCTGCATAATACTCCATCACATATATGTACCACATTTTCTTTATCCAGTCCACTTTTGATTAGCAGTGGGGTTGGTTCCATGTTTTTGCTCTTATGAATAGTGCAGCTATACACACGTGTGTGCAAGTATCTTTATGGTAGAACAATGTATGTTCCTCTGGGTATATTCCCAGGAGAGGGATTGCTGGATTGTATGGAAGGTCAATTTTTAGTTCTTTTAGGAATCACCACACTACTTTCCATAGAGGTTGAACTAATTTTTTTCTATAACACACAGGAGCACCAGGTTTTATAAAACCTTTTCTTAAAATGAAAACAGTTTAGTCATCCAATTTCTCTTTCCACATTTTTTTCCCATCCATTTGCTGCCTGAATCCATTCCCCTCTCCTCTGTTTATGAACACAGTAAGATGTTTGTAGAATGTTTTCATTTTGACCTTATATTTCTTCTCTTCTTTCTTTTACTTTGATTCTATCAATGCAAACAGTCCTCATTTTGTTCTCTGATTTGCGCTCTAATTTCTCATCTTTGTTTTCTTTCGACAGCCCTCATTACATGAATCTGACATTGGAAACATACTCACTGCTATCAGTTCTCTGGACTTCATTTCTTCTTGCAATACTTCCTCCAGAACTCACTGAAACATTCTTCTAGACTTGGATGTCCTGACCAAAGGTGTAGTTTTTCTCCCTTTAATATTTTATCTTGCGTTTGAGTGATCTCTGTGTTCTATAGGAATGAGTTCATCTTCCAAATACATTTTCCAATTAATCCAGCTTTTAGAGAAGATATTAAAGTAATAATTTGACAAGATAAACTTTTTATTTTATCTTACACAGAAACTCTGAAACTCCTGTGACTCACCCTTAAAAAGTATGTTCTTCAGCCTTTCTGCATGAGTATACATGTAAACATTTTAAAGTATTTATCTGCATCAGGCTTATTCTATATATTAGCATCCTTTTAGTTTTAGTTATTTTTAGTCCTACCATTTTTTTCCTGAATAAATCTTACATTCTCTTGCAATGCAAACATTTTTCTTCTTTAAGGAAAGAAGACATTTCCTTATTTCTTGGTGTCATTGGCAGGGGGAAGAGGGACTTTAAACAGATGCTATAAAATCTAATCTTTTTTTCCACTATTCACATCCATAATCTCATCTGACTCAAAGTTAGTTCATTTACTTGCCCAGAGTCTATGTGTCTTGTCAGTTAAGGGGATGGTTCCAGATATACTCACTCTCAATATAACTAGTTCTCAATTTCTGAACTCACAATAAAACAAGTTTATTTAGTTTCTTCTTTTCAACTGTGATATGCTCATATCCATCCTTCAAGATTTTATGTAAAAATCTCCTGTTTCTTTTCAAGACTCCTCATAATCCACAGATTCATGGAAGCATAATATGTCTTCCTATTTCCTCCTCCTGCTCCTCCTCCTCCTCCTCCTCCTCTTCCTTCTTCTTCTGACTTGAGTTTCACTTATTTTGGACTAACTTTTTTTTCTTTTTATTTATTTAGACATAATTTTGTTCTTTTTCCTTTTTTTACTTTCTCTGTAAAATTTCCCCAAATCTATGTTCCAGTGTGTATATTCCCCTTCCTCTGCAGAAGCTCTGTTTTTTCTTTCTTTGTCTCTTGATCATTACTAGGGATTTTATTTTTTCGTTTTTGTTTTACTGTTGCAACTTAAAATTATTTATTTTTAATACTTTCCTCATCTCTACCTGAAGCTATACTTTTGCTGTCTTCTTCCTCCAATAGCCCATGAATAATTTTTCATAGATGTTCATTTTGGGACATAGAGTATATTATTATTTTTTATTATTTTTATTTTAGAGTTGAAGTCTTGCTCTATTATCCAGGCTGGAGTGCAGTAGGATGATCACAGCACACCACAGTCTTGACCTCCTGGACTCAGATCATTCTTCTGCCTCAGCCTCCTGAGTTGCTGGGATTATATATAGAAATAATAGTGATAGAATTTGCATCACAGAGTTTTAAAATAATTTTCAGGCTGGGGATGGTAGCTGAAGCCTGTACTTATATATAATTATATATAATAAATATATATATTTTTGTAGAGATGAAGTTGCCTAGGTTGGTCTTAAACTTCTGGGCTCAAGCAATTCTCTTACCTCAACCTCCCAAAGTGCTGAAATTACGGTATGAACCACTGCACACATGACTAGGGACATAGATTATTTAAATTATGTATACCTCCCTTTATTATAATACAAGGGGAACCCCAAAATAACCAGAATTATCTTTTGGAGTGTGGGCTCCTTGTAGTAGAGGCTTCTTATGCTAGGGAAGTGTTCTAGGAACCCATCAATATCAGTGGACCAGCTAGTGTTGTGAGGGGCTGCATTCAGCTTCAATCCATTTTTTTGGAGATCCTTTTGACACATTTGTCTATTTTATGATGGGTGATTTGCGAATGTACCTACCCATATTGCACTGAGTGTTCAGCAATTTTTTACCAAAAACAGCATGACCTCCTCCCACTCTCTCCTTGTTCGCCTAATATCACCATGAGGGACTTCTTTTTTGTTTCCCTGGATGAAAAAAAAATCCTCAAAAGGAAACATTTTGCCAGTGTTGTGAAACAAAAAACTGCAGAAGCACTGAAAGGCACCAAAATTGACAAGTTTAAAAACAGTTTTGAGCAGTAGAAAGTATCGCCATAGGTGTATTACATCAAATGGAGAATACTTTGGAGATAACTGAAGTTTAAGCATATAAGAATAAATAGTGTTTACGAATAAATTTTGACTTTTTGGGTCCCTCCTCCTACGCTTTTAGGAATTTTAAAGGGGGTTCCCCTCTTCATTGTGAAGATTACAGAAGGTATAGTAACAGCAGCTACAGCTAGTGATATTGAGTACTTACTAATATTCATTGAGTACTTGCTAATGTTTATGGAGAGTTTACTATATGTCAGTCCTTCTACTACGTATTTTACTTTGCAGAATTCTCAGATGCAGCTACTATTAGCTCTTCATTTTATGGAGAATAAACCTGAATTTTGCATAAGCAGCTGTCCAGACAAGTGTTTAGTTTTTTGATGTTCAAACAAGGAATAACAGGCAGATCTAGTATTCAACCAGCCCTCAGAAATAAATCTTTCCTCCATTATAACCTTTTCGTAGTCACCATTATGGTGTGGGGCAAGACATGAAGTTAAAGACCTACAGGAATCATTCAGATGAATATGAGGTAGGTCAGGTAGAGAATGAGGCAACATGGCGGACATATTCATCCAAACAGAGCAGTTGTCCCTCTGCTCCGACTGAGAGTTACTCTATGTTCCTGGAGGGGGCTCTAGTATTCATCAGAGTTTCTGATCAATCAAGACAACTAGAAATTCAAGCATTTTACATGTGAAATTCCCATTAGAAAAGTTGCATCTACTTAAAAAAATTACATATAATTCTGGCAAACCAAGAATATATGCATATATCAAACTATTTGTGAGATTAAACCCTTTCGTGTAAATTGCTCCTAAGCCTATTATATCCCTTGTACATCATTTTGTCTCTAGAATAAAATAGTTAGGAATATGCTGCCTGTCACCCCCATCCCCAATTCTCATCCTGAAGTTATGCTCTGAAACCAACCAACGAGGTTCAGATCGAGGCTTTTCCATGACCTTATGCAAGTTACTTAACTGTTCTGTGTCTCAGTTCCTAACTTATAAAAATAAGAATAATAGTAATAGAATTTGCATCATAGAGTTTTAAATGATTTTTAGGCTGGGGATGATAGGTCAAGTTTGTAATTCCAGCACTTCAAGAGGCCAAGGTGGGAGAATTTCTTGAGCCCAAGTTACGACCAACCTAGCCAACATAGCAAGACCTTGTCTCTACAAAAAAAAAAAAAAAAATTAGGCATGCATGGTGGCATGTGCCTGTAGTTCCAGCTATTCAGGAGGCTGAGGCAAAAGAATCACCTGAGCCAAGGAGGTTGAGGATGTGGTAAGCTGTGATCATGCAACTGCACTCCAGTCTGGGCAACAGAGTGAGATTCAAGTTCAAAAAAAGGAAACATAAAAAAAAAAATTTTCACAAGTTTCACTGGAGAGCAGATGAGTGAAGCTTCTCAACTGTCATGCCAAAAGTCAATCCCATCATTGGGTTTTTATGAAGATCAGGTAGATTAATATTTGCATATTCAATGAAAAACTTAAAGAACAAGAATATGAAAAGATGGCTAAACTTTGAGTCAGAATCTTTTATCCACTCACTGTGTGACCTGGGGAGAGTCACCTAAATGACCTTTGCATCCTCAACTATAAAAATATATCCTGTTCTGAAAGCTACATGTGTTATCACCTCAAGATATTTGAGAATCTCTTACATGTCAATCCTTCATGGAAGCAAAATGTCCCATCTTTTTATTTATCAGGACCATACCAACTCTTGAACGTGCTGTTTGACACAGCAGAAGTTTGTGGATCCTGTGGGCAACAACAGGGCAGGATAGAGTTATAGGACCCCACCCTCCTGTGGCCACTGTCTGACTTCCCAGGACTTTCTTCTCAGTTAGTGTCTCTCTGGTCTCTGTAAAAGAATAAGAAGTCACACAAAGGACATGAGATTTTAAAGCAGCCTCATGCACACTGAGTTCTAGAAATGATGTGACTATAAAAGAAGGCTGAAGTAGTCATGGCTGATTGTTAATTTAACTACAGCCATATATAGTGCAGTTTAGAGCGTAGGAAGAAAAGGTACCCTATTAATGTCTATGAGTGTGTTAGAACTCCCATACCCCAATCAGAGTGCACGGCATAGCAATCCTAAAGAACAAATTTTATGAGCCACAAGCTGCTCTTGAAATTGAAGATCTGGGAAAATAATAAATATTTCTTCAGCACTCTTACCCTTTGAGGATAGCAATAATCGTTCTGTAGAGTAGTGCTTGATATTGTTTAAAAATTAATTTTAGAATAACTTTTTCCAGTTTTGTTGAACAAAGGCTGGAGCTGGTTTTTAACAAGAAACTGTGCTAAAGTGTAAAAGTTTGGTGATTCAGAAAAATACATTGGGTTTAGGTTGGTACATCAACAAGGAACATCTCAGCAAGGCAGAACGATAAGAAGAGACTATGCTTTTTTAACAAAAGTTTCATGGGTCATTCATCAACTTTATAACTGTTAGAGTTGTCTAATAACATTTACCTTCTGATCCTCTTTGGCAGTTTTTCCTTCATATTACAATGATTTATATATGTATCATCAGATTATGAATTGCTTACAGCCAGAAACTGTCCTTTCCCCAGAGTTTCTCTGCACCAGTTAGCACAGTATCTTCCACGTGGGATGAACATAAATGTTTGTTGAATGAATAAAAATATATGTATCTTTATATATGTATACATATATATTCATCTTAAGATATTACCTACTTATTTTTTACTGATTCCAGTATATGCTTTAGTTCATAAGATTCTATTTTTTTTTTTGAGGATGGGCTGAACCCCATTTAAAATAAAGGATGGGACACACACACACACACACACACACACACACACACACACACACACCCCTATCCCCAAGGAATTAATTAAATCAAAGTTCATAGAAATCAGAAGGAACTAAACAATTATTTAATTCATTGTTTGATTAATACTTATAGATTTATTGTTATGCAGTATTTGATAACAAAGTCCTTTAAAATTTATTAACTGGACAAAAGCTTTATGGTCCCTATCAATGACTAACTAAGCATACATTATGATAAATAATAGAAATTCACAGAAAGCTGGTTGTATACTTATAGGAAAGGTAATGCTAAACTATAAGTAAAGTTTCAAAGTTGACTCTTGAAACAAAATTGTTCTATATCAAACACTATTTCCTCTTGATAGATTTGCTGCCTTTGACAATGCAGATAAAACTTATAGAAGACTATGATCAAACTTAAAGGAAAGTAGCAATAAGCAAGTTATTTAAAAGGAATCCTGTTTGCAACTCCGTTGTTACTAATTCTTGTCAATAATTGATTTCATGCTTACATCTCACAAGAATAAAACGTTTTTTAGCAATTCTTTTAATTCTAAATGTTTTCTAGGAAGCAGTTGTGATCAGTGGATTGGATCTGACTTCATCTGACAAATGATTATTCTTTACAAAAGAAAAGCCAAGAAGAGCTGGATGCCATTTGAATGCTTCCTAAATCCCATTTCAACACTTCTCAAATCAGACTCTTTATTTTCCTCTAGATATGTGCTCTTCCTTTTATGTTTCATGTCTCCATCAATACATTGCCTTTCTTCTAATCACCAAAGCTAGACAGTCCCGGATTATCATGGCTATCTTCTTTCTTATCCCCAACTACATTACAGGGATCAATTATGCTCTGAAAACCCTTGCCTGCCTTGCATTTTTCACCACCCCTAGTACAGGCTTTTGTCATTTTATTCCTACTGCAATAATCTTCTCAGTGGCCCTTCCCTCTCAATTCAATTTTCTATAACACCCCTGAATGTTTCTTCCTAAAACACTAAATGTTTACACTGCCTTCCACACAATGTGCTTAAGAAGGAACTATTTTTAAAAGCACAGATGTCTTCCAATTGCAATCTGGGTGCCAGTGGGCATATTTTCTTTGGTCCATGGTGGCAATAATGTTCTTAGTTAATCAAGATTTAACAATAAGAATTGACTATGCTTTTCTTTAAAAAGAGCAAGCAGAAACTGTATATCCACATTTCTCCTGCTGAACCAAACAACTGTCCCTATATAGTCCCCAAATGTAAGGTCTCTCAATGTCACTACAGTCCCTACCACTGCCTATTGTCTTTAGGTCTCCTTAGCAATGGGGACATCTCCTATTACTTGTTATATCTTTTTTAAATTGTAGTTTCTTTTATACCCACCCCACTTCCCCTACTATATGTCAATGCCCATGCTCCTAAGCACAGCATTTAAGGCCCTTAAAAGATGGTTTCAGCTTCTACTCATCTTATCTCCCTGTAGTCCCCACTTTATGTTTTAACTATATCAGACTGTTTCCTGCTTCTAGAACACGCATGAGCCAGAGGATTAGAGTACAGGTAGACTCAGACTGTCTGGGGTCAAATTTAGTTTTTACCTTTATTAGCTCTGTTATAAGGACAAATTACCTAGCCTCTCTATGCCTTGAGTATTTTATTTGTAAAGTGCAAATAACAGTGCCTACCTCATACAGGTATAATACGGATTTAAAATAATTAATATGTAGAAAGCTTTTAGCACTTCATAAATGCTGTGTGTTTTACCCATTGTGGATTTTCCACCCAAATATTTTACCCATGAAGCTCCATCAGTTGGGCGTGACCTTTTCTTTTTGTGCCTGATATATTTCTACTTCTCCTTCAATATCCTTCTTAAGTGTTGCATTTGGAAAGTGTTTTCCATTTTCCCATCAGAATTAATTATTCCTTTTGTTTACATAAGTGCTCACAGACTAATTTGGCTATACCTTCTTTATGTATTTACCATAACTCCCACTGGATTTTTAGCTCCTTCAGGGAAGGGAGCAGATCTTGCTTGTCATTTTTATCATCTAAACACCTAGATGAGCACCCTATAAATATTCAGTTTTCAGAAAAAGTTTGTCACCTGAACAAAAGTGAATTTCTGGGTTTGCCTGGGATGAGTCGAATCATCAGGGACTGAGTGAATCTTTAAAAGCAACATGTGCAAAATCCACTTACCAGAGAAGTGAAGCAAACAGAAAAATGAATAGATGTGAACATTAATTAATTTTTTCTATGAACAAGTTAATATGGTAGAACAAGGACCAGACAGCCAACACCATCACCTTGGACATGCTCTGCTTTCTCTCTTTGATATATTCATAAGGAGCCACTACATTCAAATAATTGTGGGGTCATGCAGGCAGGGCTCCCAGAAGGTGATTGTCTGCCACTGTTATGCTGTGATCCTGCAGCCCCTGCCATCAAACCATGTGTAAGGTACAGACTGTTCCAGCTTCTACTTCTTGAGACTTTTGTATCCTTAGTTTCACATATTTATTGAACAAATGACCACAAAGTGTTTATACTTTGCTGAGAATTCAGCTCAGTTCTGAAACATTGAAGATGATGGCACCAACCAAACTGTTGAGAAACTTTTTTTTTTTTTGAGTCAGGGTCCCATTCTGTCATCTAGGCTGGAATGCAGTGGCATGATCATATCTCACCACAGCCTCACCCTCCTGCACTCAAGTGATCCACACATCTCAGCCTCCTGAGTAGCTGGAACTATAGACATGCGCTACCACACCAGGCTAATTTTTGGATTTTTTGTAGAGACTAGATCCTGCTATTTTGCCTAGATTGGTCTTGAACTCCTGGGCTCAAGCAGTCCTCCTGCCTTGGCTTCCCAAAGTGCTGGGGTTACAGGTGTGAGCCACTAAGCCCAGGCAGGACTATCATTTTTAAGGTACAGACTTATCATTGCCAGTCCCCTTTTTGAACAGCAGACTCAGTAAGCCATCTTTCTTATATTATCTCATCGATGCTCTTTCACCCCTTATCACTACATTGAGAGAGTCAGTGCTGCTGCAGAGCATGCTTGCAGTAAATACTTGCTGGGTGAATGAATAATTAAGTACAAGTAATGTGCCCAAGGCACCTTACCAATAAATAGTAGAACCACTTATTTGAATCAAGAACCTTCTGAATGCCCTTTCCAGCATCCCTCCATTTTAGCACATCACAGGACTGGATGACTTTTTATTGTTCATTCAAACAGATTTGCACCGCGTCTATTGAACCAGCAGCCCTGGCAATTTTGATCCCACACGCTCTTCCTCCATACCTGGAAGTATTTTCTCTGACTTCAACTCAACTTTCAAAACAACTGAAGCATCTCAGCCTTTTTAGTCTGCCTCATCTGGGCCATGTGCTCCCCATCTTTGGCTCCATTACACCATCTGCACACTCTTATCATTTGTTCATACTCAGTTCTTATCTCCAATCATAGGGCAAGATCTCCTGGGGCCAGGGAACTTGTCCCCATCTATTTGTGGCTTCATTATCTAGCAGAGTTTTCACCAAATTATAAACACACAGTGGACATTTTTTCCCCCCAATAAATGTATGGAAGAAAGGACACAAAGGTCCTAAGAGGTACAATTTGGAATTACAGAGATTGATCACATGATGTAGTCAGCAATTTGCTGGGCTCATGTAGCAACCATTGCCAAGTACTCAGAGCAGCTTGTTCAAAACACTTATCTTCTTATCTTTATGTTCCATGCCGGACCCAATTGGCAGAAATGATTAATTCCCAGTAGAACTTTCTACTTGTGTTCCAGGCTACTTTTCCCACTTTCTATTAAAGATTCAGTTTGCCACTACACCCATTTGTTTTTTCCTTTTCTAGCTGTGGGCATTGCTTCAAGACCAAAAGCATCTCAATTTAAATAGAGGTTTGCAGTTTCTCCCCAAACTAGGAGTCAACATATGATAATAAGAAGAGGTATTTTCACTGTCGTTGATCACAAAATAGATATAATCTTGAGACCACATCAATAACAGCAAGGGCTCTTGTGTGCACGGGTTAAAAAATTCATCCATATAAGAGATTTAGATTCAAAAGTCTAGAAGTCACAAGTTTAGAGAAATTGTGAGTACTGAAACATTGAAAAGAAATTGGAGCATCAGGGTTTGAGTGTAAAGCCCGTTTCTTTGCAGAAGGTAAGGGGAGAAAGGGAGTGCTTTTTATTTTCAGCCTCAGACGGTCTCATAAGAAAGTAAACCCAAGACTAGGTGAGAATTGTGTGGCTTCATTCTGTCAAAACATATTGCTACTTATAAGCTTAGGGATGCTGCCAATAAAATATTTCTTCAACCCCTGAGGTTCTACAAGAATAGACTCTTGGATAAGATTATTGTTAACAGCACAAGTGTTGATACAGCCACGAGTTAATAGCTACTGGCAAACAGCAGCTTTTTTTGTTCTGTGTGAATAGTTCTTCCTCTACTAGTCTGCCAAACTAAGCACATTTGGTGTGTTTTAAAAGTGGCACACAGGGGGTCAATTCATTAATCATTCTCAAATAGCGAGAAACAGAGACTCCTGTCTAGGAAGCCACTGAAATGTAGTCTTTTCTGTTTTCTATTTAAAGCTAAGGTGGTATTTTTCCTCCTTAAAATTTCTTCCTTCCTTTTCTTTCTTCCTTTAGGGACTGCTCATTTCTCATATTTCTGTGTTAGAACTCAAATGATTGCATCACCTGTAAGTAGACAATTGAGTGGGACGGGGAGAAAGGAGGCTATGTTTTTTAAATGTTTCACCATATTCATATATTGTGTATAAAATACCTAGCCAAAATATCTTTCCTAGCTCTACCCTACTAAGAAAGCCACTCTCTGAGCACATATGATTGGCAACCACATATCTGAGGTAGGTGGGGCATAGATGAAGTGACTTTGAATATTCCTACCCCACCTCTGTCCTGGTTTACCTTGTAAGTATGGGACTCAGTGGCAGACAGATTTAGGAGGAATGTCTGGCCTTAACTCTTGCTAAACTATGAGACTTTGGTCAACTTTTTAAACTTCTCAAAGCTTTGCTTTTCCCCCTCTCTAAAATGAGTGTAATTGTAGAATGTAACTCTTGGAGTTGTAAGGTTAAATTTGATAGCACATGTAAAATATCTGAGCAGAGGGAAGAAAGTTTCTTATAATCTTTTCCTCTCTCTTTGTCTCCTTTTCTTTCTTCCTTCATTACTTTTTTTTGTCCACGTCTTCTTCGGTCTCTCTGTCTAATACAAGATCTTACTCTGTCACCCAGGCTGGAGTACAATGTTGCAATCATAGCTTACTCTAGCCTCAGACTCCTGGTCTTCAGCTGTACTCTTGCCTCAGCCCCCCAAATAGCTGGGACTATGGATATGGGCTGCCATGTTCAGCTAATTTTTTTTTGTTTGTTTTTTATAGAGTTAAGGTCTCACTGTGTTGCCCATGCTGGTCTCAAACTCCTGGGCTAAAAGGATACTCTTGCCTCAGTCTCCCGAAGTGCTGGGATAATAGGTACGAGCCAGTATACCTGGCCTCTCTCCTCTTCATGCTATCTTTCTTTGTTCTCATTTCTCACACCAGAAACATATTTCTTTGCTCTATTTTCTCATATAAATGGTATCAGAAAATGATATATATTTTAATTTATCAGGATCTCTAAAGGTGAGGGGCTTTTCTTCTAGACCGAATTCTATTTACATTGAAAATAAACTAATGTTTTAGTATATATTTCTTTTTCCTGGAGCTCCTCTGGAAAGAACTCCAGATTTCAGATGTCACAAATGCTGCTGGCTTTTTTGTTTGGTAGATGGACTCGTAGACCTGAACATCCAGTGTAATATCAGATGGAATACAAGAGCCTTTCCTTTCTACTCTCTGTGAAATGTCCTGTTTGTTTTGAAGGTCAAGTGAGTTCTGTGCAGTAATTGAATGCAGAGCGTATAATCCTTGTCCACTTTAAATTCTAGGCTTCCAAAGCTGATCAGGCAACAGAGCCCTGATATTTTGTTTGTTTTCATATGAATATAAAATGCAAATATTTAATTGAATTTAATCCTCTATAATATGTGGTTTTGTCTTCATTGACAAGCCTCTCCCTCTCCATTCCTACCTTTGCTCCAAGAGCATAATTTCCCTGCAGTCCTCAGCCGTCTCTGCTCCTTTTCCAAAGTCCATAGAACATTTGTCTAATCCTTCGCAAACTCATTATTTCTGACAATCAAACAAACAAAGCCACTTGGGAAAACAATTTTCTTTTGCTTTTTTTTCTGTTTTCAATGCTCCTTCCTGCAACTATCCTCACTTTTTCAACATTCTTTGACTTCTTTCACCTTGCATATTCGAAGCATGATCATATTTCTCAATGTATAACTGAGTTCTCTTAATGGTTTTCTCTAAAAGAACCTGGCTGTTATTCCTGGCCTTATATTAGTGTTTTGGCGAAGTACTCCAAGTCTAGCATGGCTTAGGTGGTAAGACATCACCCTTTCCCATTTCTTCAGGAATGTCCCAAACACTAGGTGAAGCTAGCTCTTCCAAGACGGACTTGGCTGGCTCATATGTTACTCCAAAGTCTTCTCTTGTTCTTCAACTGCCTTTAGAATTTTCTAAATATGTCCTATATTTGCCATTCGTTATTTGTCATGCATAATTAACTTTCTTTCTTTCTTTTCTCACCACTCCTTCCTTATAGCCATATTGTCTCTATTTTTATCACTTTCCTTTCTTTTTTTTTTCTTTTTAAAAATTTTTATTTATTTTAAAGATGTGGGGTACAATTCAGGATTAGGTAAATAAGAGGTCATCATACAGGTAAAGTTTGGGCTTCCCTTTAGTCCTTTTGCCTGATTTGAGATAAGGTACCCTTTTGATGTTATGTACCCCTCCATTCCCCTGCAGTGTTCTGCTATGGCTAATCCCTTTTTTATAGTTTTATGATAAATGTTCACTGTTCACTTTTGATTGAGTACATGTGGAACTCAGTTTTTTGTTTCTGTGGCAGATCACCGAGTATGATAGACTCTAAATCCATCTAAGTTGCTGCAAAGTCCATGATTTTTTCCTTCTTTATAGCTGTGTAGTATTCCATTGTGTATATGTACCATATTTTTTAAAAAATCTAGTCCTTTCTATTTTTCATGAGTATCTGTAGCTTGGGATTCTAACAAAGACAAGGCAAAGAAAAGTAACCTTGTTATTTAGCAAGCACAAAAAGAACAGCAATTAATGGAAAAGACAGCTTAGTATAGGAACAAAAATGGACTCGTTTGTGACACCAGCACACTTGGAAGCAGGACTGCAGGACGTTTCTTATGTCTCTGCCTGGGCCTTGGCGTCATACCAGTCGCAGAGCAGGAGTTTCCTCCCTGGCTAATATCCACCCAGATAACTGGGTGGATACCCTTTCCTTTCTTAAATCCAGAGCCTAACAGGGGCACAGTGAGATGTTTACTATGCAGGTGATAACTTCCTATTAGGCAAGATTGGCTTTATTTGGGCCAGCTTAAGGAATAATCTTGTGAATTAAATTATATATAGTTGTATGTATAGTGGCAGTTGGACACACTTATTCATTGAGTCGCACACTAATGGAATGGTAAAAAATTGTGTCCATAGAAGGAAGAAAATTTGGGCTTCAGTCCCCATGAAGAGAGCTATTCAAGGTAAAACAGCATGTCCAACCATGAAAATCTCACCCCATGGAGTTCTTTTGAATCCTGGTGCTGGGTCAGATGCCCGGGACAGTTGACTTTTGCACCCTTTATCTGTAGAACATTAAGGAAGACACTTAACCACTCTGGACCATAGTTTTGACATCTGTAAAATGAAATGATGCACATTAAAAACTACTTAGATTGTTTCTTTTAAAAAATCTTTGTATATTAATGTTTGATTCATTGAGCTATAGGTTAATATATGTAAAGCATTTAGAACAATGACTGGCAAACAGTAAGCACAATATAATAGTAGCTTTTCTTGTTCTTTTCTTGGCAGTAATGTTAGCATTATTAAGTGCCATGTGTTTGCTGCCCACACAAGGAGAGGTATACTGGAAACAGTTTATGCTAAATAATTGGGAAGAACACCAATTTATAAATTTATGAGATAAACACATCACTTTATTTTCCTTGTTCATGATAGCTACACAGTGTTTTTGCAATAAAACATGCTTTTTTTTGGTATTACTTGAAGGCAGCAATGCAGCCCCCACCATTTCCCTATCACATCCTTCCTAAGAATAGAAAATAGTTTCTAAATGCTCGCTACACTTTAGAAAATGCACAGAGGCTGTATTTTTCAGGCAAAAAATCATTTACTTTGGGGGGCTTCCACATGTTTTCTAACAACCATCTCAGAATTTTCTGCCAGACTCAAGGACATTCTTGAAGTGGGTGCAGTAGAGGGAGGATGAAGCAGGAATGAAAATCTCTGAGTGTTGCTGCTTGTGTGTGGTCTTTCTTTTCCCCAGAGTGCTACCCTTATGCTCTAGAAGACTTGCCAATGGCATTTTACCAAAGGGAAATAATCTCCAGGGTGGCATTTCCTTCCTCAAAATGTGAGAAAAATTATGGCTAGAGAGCAGAATTTCCAGACTGATACAAGGGATGGAATGGAGGGGACAATTCTTGGCTTCTTATTGCATATTTCCAGAAGGCTTCTCTACACTCTGGTATTTATCTAAAATGTTGTGCTCTTGCTAAGTAGGGGCAATGACATTCATTTAGTCAGTCATTCATCAAACATCGAGGATCCAAGCAATATATATAGTACAGAGGCAGGGGGGAAAAAAAGATGCTACTTAGTCCCTCTTCTCAAAGTAGTGGGAGAAAGAGGAGCCCAGTATAGCTGAAATATAGGAGTTAAGTCTTTAAAATACATAGCACAAGGGGAGCACATCAGAGGAATCCTGGTAGGTCCTGAGTGAAGAGGCAAAGTGCTTCTAGGCAGAGGAATGACAAATCTGAAGATGGGAAGGACCAAAGCAGCATCGTTCTTAGGAAGCTAAAAGTGGAAGCTGAAGAGATGACACACAGGCACAGGTTAAGGGCAAGGCTGAACAGGTGGGCAGAGACAATAGTGATGTTCACCTGTACTCCAAAGCATTAGGCAGTTTGTAAGATGCCCAGTGGGAAGCTATTAGAGATTTTTGAAGGAGTCAATCTGTTTTGCATCTTAAAATCATGAGTCAAGCAGGAGTTTTAAAGCGAGGTTGTGTATATATATCCATGTAACAAACCAGCACATATATCCTTGAAATCTCCCCCCCCAAAAAAATTAAAGTAGAGGAATGAATGAACTAGCAAAAAGGTATGAACACAGAGACAAAAAGAATGGAGGAAAATGCCTAGAGAAAATCATATCATAGAAGGCAAGGAAATGAGATTTTAGAGAGTGTTTAATAAGGAGAAAAGGGAACACAGAGCTCAATTCAGGTTACAACTTAGGTGTATCTTTGGATTCATCAATATTAATATTTTCAATGGAATGAGCATATTATCAGCACAATGATCATGATCAGTGGGCCAAGAAGGAATACAGGAAAATGTATGAAAGCACTTGGGATGTGTTGCTCTTTCAGGAAACTTGACAGTGCGAGAGAAGAGAAAGGGAAGGGTGTACTCGAGGACAAGAGATGTTGAGTGAGCATTTCTGTTATTATTATTGTTGATCTTTGTTGTTTTTAATATGGGGGAGATGTAAGCAGGCTTATAAAGCAAGAGGGAAGTAAACTTAAAAATACAGGAAAGAGGCCAGGTGCTGTGGTTCACAGTGTTTTGGGGTTGAAGAGGGAGGGTCACGTGAGTTCAAGAGTTTGAGACCAACTTGGGCAGCATAGTGAGACTTTCATCTCTTAAAATGTAAAAAGCAAATAAATGAAAATGAGAAAATGCAGGAAAGAGAAAAATATATCAAGTAGTTTTCTGATAAGAAAGAAATGAGAGTTATCTTTGCTTTTAATAGCAGCAGAAAAATGCCTAAACAGCTGCTTTCTCTACTCTCTCCAACCCTAACTCCAACTTCTGACCAGTTCCTAAAAGGCTTCAGAGTCTATATTTTCAGATCGATCTTACCATCTGACCTCAACCATAACCCAATCCATACCTGACTCTCCCTGTAATCCTACAGCTGCCCTATACAGTAGCCATGAGCTCTCTGGAGCTATTTAAATTTAAATTTAATTAAATATTTAGGTTCTCAGTTGCACTAGGCACATTTCAAGTACACATGTGGGTCATGGTTCCCACATTGGGGGAGCATAGAGATAGAACATCTTTATCATAGAATGTTCCTTTGGGCTGTGTTATTCTAGGATGAAATAAACCCCATTTCACTCTCTGGAGTTTGTCACATCTGAGAAGCTCCTAATGATCTTCACATCATCACCCCATTGACCTTGAACTCTGAACGTGGTCCTTAACTACTCAGACCCCACTGTGCTCATGGTCTTTTATTAGTTCCTTCTCTGGAAACTCTGTGTCTTTTAATCTTTTACAGCAACTTAGGTGGCTATTCTTCCTTCTTAAATCTGCTTCTCATTAGCCACAGGTGCCTCTCTCGAAGAATTTAGGAAAGACTTTCTTACTCGCTGACTCTGGAGATACCATGTCAAGTTTTCTCTCTGTTGTGCCATGTAGCCTACCCCAGGTTATAGCTCCATCCTAGTCAGAGCCTAGCCTCATGCTCTTTCCATGGCAAGTCAAAGGCTGGAGAAGAAGTTTAGCATGTGGGTGCTGGATTCCAATGGACCAGCTATTAGAGCATTTTATGTATGTAACATGGATAGATAGAACCTCATGCACCACATCAGTGAGCTGAGAATGAAAACATTACCTGTGGGTTTTGTGAGGATTACATGACATTCATCTGTCAACTTTTGAGAAGGATACATGTCAAATGGAATACTGTTTTCTTCTTCCCTCTCTCTCTCCTTCTCTTTCTCTCTTTTACCCCCCCCTTCCTCTCTCTCTCTCTCTCTCTCTCTCTCTCTCTCTTTCCTCTCTTGAGTATGTTTCCAGGATCATGTCAGAGGTCACACTTGATTGCAAGTACAGAGCCCCTGAGTAAGCAGGTGCTTCAATGAGTAGTGATGTGCCATCTGCTTTACAATATGAGGGATGCAGGGACCAGCTATGGTCCCCTGGCAGGAGGAGGCAGAGCCATGGAATCTGATCTCTTGGCCCTTCCTGCATGCCTGCATGATGGCTGCTGCAAGTCCAGCCATCAACACTGTGATGATCTTCACTGAAAGGAGTAAGAGTAGATGCTGTCTACGGAGGGAACAGGATGCTCCAGAAAGCCTTGAGCAGTCTAGAAGGTTGGCTCTTACCTGCTTGTCCTTTACGGTAGAGAAAGTCTGGGAAATGCTGATGTGCATAGTGGGGAGTGAGACTCCTCTATACTGACTAAACAGGAGCACGTGTGTGCCAACTTTTTTTCCCCCATCTTCCTCCTTCATCAGGCTCCTCAGTGACTTTATTTAATAGAAACTCTTATCAGTCACTTAAATGCATCTAAATGGCCATAGTGAAACCTAAGTAGCCCTCAACCCTGCTCCCAGTTGCTTGGGAATCTCACTCCAGTCCTTTGCAATTTAAGCTGGTGCTTGCTCCATTCACTGTCTAGACTCAACTGTATGTAACTGTTAACTTGAATTACAGTGTGCTTCTGCTTGAATATAATCTCTACAAAAATCTCTGAAATCAACAACTATTCATTAGTTTTCAAAAAATACAATCAATAGCCAGGCAGTTAGTTCCTCTCCACAGCTCTGACTTTGCATGTAGTCAAGGCAGAAAATTCTTTTTATTACAAAACAGAATACAATAGCATAAAAATCTTATTTAATAGATAGAGGATCAAGAGATACCATTTTGTAATAATCTGTCTTCCTTAAATATCTCCTCATCTTTCTCATATTTGTGGTGTCCATTTTCAAGTTAAGTAAACCAATATATGACTGTTTTTAATATTTATTTGAATATATATTTAGTTATAAAAATTTACTCACTAAAAATTGTGTATTTATTTTTACATGTTTAACATTCAAAGTACTCTCTGTTTGATGCAATACACCTATTGAGATGCTTTTTTCACTGCTCAAAGCAGTTTTTGAACTCATCAATTTTGATAACTTTTAGTGCTTCTCTCGTTTTATTGTTTCACCTCTTCCACATTAGCAAGATGCTTCCATTTGAGGACTTTTTTTCATCCAGGGAAACAACAACAAAAAAATTGCTTGGGGTGAGATCGGGAGAATGGGGGAGGGTGGGCATGGGAATTTTGCCATTTTTGGTTAAAAACTATTGAACACTGAGTGCAGTGTGGGCAAGTGCACTCGTAATTGTCCATCATGAAATGGGTAAGTGCACTGAAAGAATCTCCCCAAAAAATTTCTCTGAAGCTGAACACAGCCTCTCACAACAATACTAGCTGGTACCCTAATGCTGATGGATTCATGGAACACTTACCTGTGGGGGAAGCCTGTACTACAAAGGGTCCCATCCTCCAAAAGATAATTCCAGATTTTGGGGGAAGTCCCCCCGCCCACACACACACACATTTGTTGATACATTTGCATATCATAACCTGGAAATGGTGAATATTTATGTTCGTTTTAAATCTTTTTCACATTTTATGGGTTTATATATTCTCATCGTTGCATTTTCTGCTATTTACCAAAATTAAGAAAAAAGTGTATAACTCAAAGGCAGCTTGATACATTAAACACTCTCTAACTTGGGACCCTGTAGGTGATCACAAATAGTCTCATTGTAATGTGAACATAAATATTGCACATAAATTCAAGGCTCCTGAATGAGGCACCCTGTGGAGAATGTTCCAAGACCTACCATACTCTAAACGTGAGCAGCACCAATGCTAGAGTTATGAACATCTGTTTGGAACAGTTTTCCAGAAGGGGCTGTTCCTTTTACAAGGAAAAATCTGAAGAAAACATCAAGCACTTACCATTACATCATGCTTCAGACTTTCTACACCTCCGTAAGGAACAGGGTTATATGAGCTTATGCCCCCCAACCCCTTGTAAACTGTCAGTAAAACTGCCCCCATGTCATACACAAGGGAGATTCTCTGAGTTTCTGTATTGGAAGAAGGACATCTCAGCTAGACTTATAGGGGATATTGTATTTTTAAATACAGCTTTAAAATAAACTATATATTGTATAGGCCCCATCAAGCAATCAATTCTGGGGACATAGGGAGGCAAAACAAAGCAAATTAAAAAAAAAATCTCAAACTAGTATCATTCACAAAGCAGTTGGGAAGGGGAAGGATTCTCAGAACCATGCATTCTGTAGGGCTTGTGTTTATCACTTGTAAGTTACCACAGGAGAATTTATCTGAAGCAAAATGTCATGCAATTAACACAAGCAGGTTCCAGACAAGAAAGCAATATCCCTTTCAGTGGCACATTGATTCTTTGAGAGAAAGCCACATAGCACCGGACGTAGGTAGAGAGTGGAATAACTTAGTAGCAAAGACACAGTATTGGGATATCATGCCTTGGCCTCCCAAAGTGCTGGGATTTTTGGCATAAGTCACTGCACACAAATAGTACCATTCCTTTTTAATACAACAGAAAAATACTTAGAATAAATTAATGTTTAAATTTTTATTTACTTTTATTTATTTGAGTTGGAGTCTCACTCTGTTGCCCAGGATGGGTTGTAGTGGTACACTCATGACCATCGCAGCCTCGACCTGCTGGGCTTAGGTGATCCTTCCATCTCAGCCTTCCAAGTAGCTGGAACTACAGGTACAAGCCACCACACCAAGCTAATTTTTTGATTTGTTGTAGAGATAAGCTCTTACCAAGATGCCCAGGTCCTTGAACCTCTGAGCTCAGGCAATCCTCTCACCTCTGCCTCCCAAAGTGCTGAGATTGCAGGTGTGAGTCACCTCATCTGGCCCAATTTTTAAAAATTAGTAAATTTAATATTATATTTATCATAATAAATTACAGTTACCAATTTAAAAAATTAGTGGACTACATGGTGATTACATGTATTATATTCTTGAAAATTGGTAACTGTATTATATTCTTGAAAATTACTGAGAGTAAATTTGAAGTTTTCTAACCACACAAAAAAATAAGTATGTTAATTTGTTCAATTTAGCTATTCCACAGTATAAATAATATTTTAGAACATCATGTTGTACATAATAAATATAAAATTTTAAATGTATTAATTAAAAACTAATCAAGTAAAAGAAGCTACCACTTCTCATGTCAAGGCTGTGTCACTTAGAACCAGATTTCTTTCCAACATATGTTTGCTTTCATGATATCATATATATCATTTTTCCTAAAATGGATGAACTCTGCAAATAATCTGACAATTTAAAAATAATAATAATAACTAGCCCTAAAGGGTGGGTCTGACTTGATGTTCTTCTATACAATAAGTCCTCAGTGCCCTTGTCAGGTTCCTGAAAACTTTGACTGTAAACAAAACAATGTATAACAAAACCAATATTTTTTTTCTCATCAACATGTAATGGAATGATATTGAAGGAGAACACGTTATTCGAGGACCTTCTGTACATATGTCTTGTGCTTATGACTGCAGTTTTTAAGAACCTATATCAGCAATATTAAGAAAGAATTTACTGGAATCCTGTCTGTCCTATCCCACACTATAACCACCAGCCATGGGTAGCTCCTTATATTTAAATTTAAAGTAATTAAAATAAAGTAAAAAACTCAGTTTCTCAGTTGCATTATTAATATTTTGAGTGACGAATGGCCATCCACATGTGGCTAGTGGCGATTACTGATATAGAATGTTTTCTTTATTTACAAAAAAGTTCTCTTGGACAGTGCTAGTCTAGCTTCTCTCCCCTCAGTCTCTGATGACTTCATATTAAAGAAAGAGTAAAAGAAATAAGTATGAAAAAGCCATTCATGGGATATAGAGTTTAGATCTGCTAATGACTGGAAAAACCAAGGGTTTGGCCCAGATTTCTGCCTTCCTCTGAGTGAGATCACGTAATTCTTCTTTACAAGGTTAAGTAACTTAGGCCAGAAACACCAAGGGACAGGTTCAAGTTCATACAAAAAGGGTGTCAGACCAGAGTTTTGAAACTTAGTTCACTTTTTCCCTGCGATGTTTCTTTAATAATGTCACACTATTTCTTCTCCTTCATTACATACCTGTAGAAGACAAAACGTAACAGGCTGCAATTTTATTGGTTTTGACAATATTTCCTGAGAAATTTAAAGCCAGTTATAGCATGCCTATGAAAACACATCCACAATAAAGCCATGAGCAAAAATATCACCTTATTACTATATGATTCTTGAAAAAATGCTAAAATTATTGAGCAGCTATGATCTATACACAGCGACACATACCGTAAGCACATTATTTTGTTATACTCAACAACCCTATAAATTAGTATTATTATGCCAATTTTATAGATGAAGAAACTGAAAATTGAAGAGGTTAGATAGCATGTTGCAGAGCACAAAACTAGAAAATAGCAACTACCTCAAGATTTAAATCCAGGTGTGTTTGACTCTAAAACCCATAATCCCAAACAAGAGTTGTCTATATGGTATGAGACACAGAAAAAGTTCTCTAAGTCTTCACCTAATACTGCATCAAGTTTTTATTTTATTTATTTATATGTTTTTGTGAATAAGTGAGTGTGTGCACACACAAGTGTTTGAGAGAGAGATAGAACACTTTGTTTCATAGTGCTCATATATTTCTGTCTTAATTTCCATTTTGATAGACTTGTTTGAGGGGAATTAATTAACATAATAAAGATAATAGAGGAGAAGGAAAAGGTAAAGAGGTTAAAAGAAAAAAGAAGGGCTTATAAATTATTAAGGATCAAACAAAAAGCACACAATTCCTTACTGGTACCTCTGCTTTGTCTGTCTCTTTCTCTCTTTACACACTCATTCTAAGAAAGAATAATTCAAATTTTAAAGTGTGGTGTTATATTTATGTACAACAGGAGAAATCTGTTCCTATGTAGAGGATGTGAATGTAATATTCCTTTTTTAAAATTCCTAAACAAAACAATGAAAATATATTTATCGAGTGCTTCTTATGTTATAAAAATTGTGCCAGGTTTTAGGAATATAAAGGTAAATTCAGCAGCATTCGTAGATTAAGGAGCATATGTATCACGTAAGATAAATGATGAATTTAAACAGTCTCAAACCAAATGACAACATAGTAAGAACCCTTGAATAAAAGACTTTCTGGGACAAATATCTGATGAGGAATTACAACCAGAATATGAACCACCATGCTGTTAATTCAAATAAATCTTCATTCTGCTGAAAAGATTGCTAGTAAAAAAGGAAAAATAAAATGACCATTCATTCTGAATGTATTTTTCATTCTATCCTGCCCCATCCTAAGAAAATGGAGAAGAATCTCCAAAGAATGTTAAAGGTCTTTGTGGTGTGTATTTCTTCCAAGTACTACCTAATAACAAGTTTCCTTGTGGTACATGAATAATCTAACTCCTGCCTCTTCTTATCTTGAAACATGTAATAAAATAGAACATAAGTTAGCAAGTATTCAAACATATTGGATTGGCCTATCATTATTCTCAGTACAAAACTGTTAATGTAGCATTATGAAAATACAAAGAACTTTTCATTTTAATGAAATCATTTTATGTTAAACGTTCACAGGCTAAAACACTGTCTCTACTTAGTTGATCTAAGCAACAAACAAGACATATGAATAAGAGAAATGTGTCTATCAAGATTCTTATTTCTATATTAACTGTAAGTTGTGTATGTTTGTATTGTTTTCCATATGACCACCAAAATAACTCAGTTCCTTTAAAATGATTTTTTCATATGATTGTATCTCTCAATTGATCAAATGCTATGAGATCTGATGCTTTCACACCATGTATGAATCCTGCATTGTAATGGAGGCAATAAAGGCCTTCCTTTAGCAGCTAATTAACAGGTACTATGGTTTGAATGTGTCTTCTAAAGTTCACGTGTTGGAAACTTAATCTTCAGTCTGAGCATTATTGTTGAGGGGTGAGATGTTTAGGAGATGATTAGATCATGAGGACTCTATCTTAAAAATTGGATTAATGTCATTATCACAAGAGTGGGTTTGCTATAAAAATGAGTTGAACACCGTCTTGCTCTCATGTTCTTTTGTCCATCCTACATATGATGACATAGAAAAAGGTCCTCACCAGGTGCCAGCCCCTTGAACTTGGACTTCTTTCAGCTCCAGAACTGTAAGAAATAAAACTGTGTGCATAAGTTACCCAGTCTGTGGTATTCTGTTATGGCAACACAATGAGGACTCAGTGGACCTCACTGTGGTCTCAGGACTATTCATGCTCAAAGAAGAAGGCAAGAACAAAGACAGCCACCACTTTATATCTGTTTTTTTTCCATTATCCTTTCATAAGCCCATATTACAACCAAATTTTTACACCAAGTACAGAATATTAAATATTAACTGAAAAGAACTTGAGGGAAATCATATTACAACTTCACGGTAAATTTAATTTAAAATGCTAAAAGCAAATTCTTTCCCTACACACTGTGTTTGCCTTTTTGGAAACAGGAGCATGCAAACCGATTTTCATTTTTATTAAGTGACTATCTGTAATTGCAGGATTCTCTGAGAGTCAGAAAGTAAAGCCTATGCTTCATGGGAAATGGACAAGTTCTTATTATTTGACAATTTATTTTCCTGAGGCTTTCTAATCATTTCACCCAACAACCAATTGAATCTATTTAAATATAATCTTTTCTCGCAATATTGCAGGGTTGAAAAAAAAGTAATAGCTCTCAAAATATTTTATTTTTTTTAAGAAAGAGAAAGGATCATTGAAAATCAGTTAAAGTCATAGTCACAATTTTTTAAAGTGAGAGGGAAAGAGCTATGAACATCATTGTCTACCTTAGCTTTAGTATTTATTACTTTTTATTTATTTGTTTCTTTTACTTCAACACTTTGATTTCACATTATGCTTTATTGTAGCTTTCTAAAAATCCTTAGAAGATGTAATTATGTATTTTGTGTATGTTTGTATTTTATAAATTATTTTTTATTTGAAGAATAATACTGTTGGAGAAGGATTAAATGATTAAAAGGCTATGCATCAAAATACACACAAGGAAGACCTGAGGGGAGGTTTAATTTGCAATCTCTGAGTAGTGAGGTCATACAGAGTATAATCATTTTAGTCATTTCATTAGGAATATTCCAACCTTTGGCACACAGACACATCTTGTTGGTAGAGACTGCTTGTGACTGAGCAGTCAAAAGCTCCATTCCTTTATAACTCTTCAGTAAGCCATCAATTCCTTTCTGACTCTCCAGTCAGGGACCACAAGTGTGTTCAAACATTACAATTTGGTGAACTGTTAGAGGATCTTTAGAATCACTCAAAATAATCATGCCGTTAGGTTAATACCCTCTGGAAGTTTAAATGATCTTGATTTCTTCAATCTTTAAAATAGCTTGGGTTAATTGATAGTGAAGAGTATGCTCTATTAGTTAATGCATTTGGTCACAGTGTGGACACTACTTGTTCCCCTAATTTTGCCATGGTGAGAAGAAAACAGAATGAATGTCAGCCTAAAATTTTGCAAGAGTGATCTCTTTAAGTTTGAATAATCCAGATAATTTATGCATGTTGATTGACTTCTTTAACCTCAACAGCTATTTACTGATCATCTTCATCAGAAAATGAAGTATTGAATATTAACTAAAAGGTGATGAATGAATGATACAATGGCAGATTCATTCAAGACAAAAAAGTATGAGGATGAATTTAAGAAGCTCTTTGTTGAGTTATGGACTTAAACTGTGGCTTGCTTTTAAGTATAGCCTCAGAACTACAGCTCTATTCATCATAAACTTTATATAAAATGTTATTGCTGTTTGAAAGGGAGGATGTTTGAATTCATTCATGTGACTTAAACCAATCTCAAACATTTTATACAATTTTAGGTTATTCAAGTATACTTGCATCTTTCTATGCTGCCATTTTCCTATTGTAGTCAACTTGGTTAAGCCCTTATTGTATGTGCAAAACTTTCCTGCTCATATCTGTATTATCAGCATTTATTCTATTAACCTCTCTTTCACCTAAGCTCAATTTGATTTTTCTTGAAACTCTGTGTGGCCTATGACAAAGTTCCTGTTCCTGAGCCTGGCTCACAAGACTTAATCCTTCTCTGTCTCATTTTCTACCATTTGTCAAGTCATATATCAGAACTCTTCATAGTTTTCAACATATGCAGTCACAGGCATGCACACTTACATGCTCACATGCATGTGCACATACACACATGCACACCACGGTAGATGGAACAACACTTCAACAACAATTACACCAGAGTTCACAGAACTTCCCATATCAATGACAGGCTGATTCAGCAAAGGCCAGCACAGTAGCAGATGACCTTCAGGCAGTCACAACAAGTTTTCTGACATAGTCTCTGTGAACTCATAGAAACCAGGACTGACTTCTTGGCTTCCCGGAGTTTTTGGTATGCATCCTGGAGGTTGGGCAGGTAGAATCCCAGGAGTGAAAAGCGCCAGTTGAGAAAATTCAGAATTATGTCATGGGAATGTCAAAAATGTGTGGCCTTAATTTGTACCTCAATTTGGTAAAACTGGAAGAAGAGATAATTTTCATTCTATGTTTTTCTGAGGCATTCAGTACAATATACCAGAATATAATGGCTTTCCAGAATCTTCTCAAGAGGATGGGGATACCCTTTATCATCTTACTTGTCTCTTTAACATTTTTTTAGTGATTTGATAATTATATAATTGAACTTGATATTTATTTACCTATGTGCTTGAATAATTATTTAAGTATAACATAGGGATCAGAATGTCCGTTAATTGATTTATACAAAAAAAAGGTGAGAGGATTGTAAATGTTTTGCAGAATATAATCTAAAAAAATCAAATGCTGCTGATACGTTGATTTCTTTCAAATACTGGTCAGGAAAAAAGATAATAGAAATAAAACAAGTATCATACCTTTGGTCTTAGGCTTGAATTATCCTTAGTAGTATAAAATAATCAATTTATAATTTTTGGTTTTTAAAAGTCAGCTTATTTCTTTGTAATGCTGATAAATTCAACATAAAGAAAACAAGACTTATTTCTGGTATTTTAAACAGTATTTGCTAAAAAGAGCAAGGAAAATCTTAGAAACCTTCAAGTTTCTATTTTAAACCCTTTAATTCAGCATTCAGATTTAGCAAGTAAATTTCCTTAGGTCATAGCTTTTAAAAATTACTTAGCCGGGCTCGGTGGCTCAGCCTGTAATCCCACGCCTTTGAGAGGCTGAGGTGAGTGGACTGCCTGAGCCCACGGGTTCGAGACCCGCCTGGGCAACTTGGCAAGACCTCATTTCTACAATAAATCAAAAATTAGCCGGGCATGGTAGCGTGTGCCTGTAGTCCCGTCTACTTGGAAGGCTGAGGTGGAAGGATCGCCAGAGCCCAGCAGATCGAGGCTGCAGTGGCTGGGAGCGGCCACTGCACTCCAGTCTGGGCAACAGAGTGAGACTCCAACTCAAAAATACAAATGAAAAATAAATAAAAATAAAAATTACTTTATAGGATGGGTGTGTGGCTCACGCCTGTAATCACAGAGCTTTGAGTGCCCATGGGAGTAGGATTGTTTGAGGCTGGAGTTTGAGACCAACCTGGACAAAATAGCCTTGTCTCTAGAAAAAAATAATTAGCTAGACATGGTGATGTGCCCCTGTTGTCCCAGCTACTCAGGAGACTGAGGCAAAGGGATCTCCAGAATCCAGCAAGTTGAGGCTGTGGTGAGCTGTGATCATACCACTGCACTCTAGCCAGGGCAAGAGTCAGAGTGAAACCCTACCTCAAAAAAAAAAGAAAAAAAAAAATATATGTATATACATATACACACACATATTAAAAAATATATACGTATATATTTCATAGACTTGCTCTGAAATACATCTCAACATACACTCATTTGAGGATAATGACTGCATTTTTGTTGTTGTTAGCCTTATCTTTATTTATCTTCAACTCTGTTTTCCTTCTGTGCTTGAAACTTCTCCTGAATAACCCCAATCATGCAATTGCAAAATCAAGACTTTTCTTGAAATGGATGGAGTCATTTCCAAGCCAGTGGTTTTCCAATGAAATCTCACAGGGGGTGAGAAGAACATGAGTCAAGATTCACTTAAAAAACAATTCCAAAATTAATGAATCCTCTAAGCCTATACTTTTAATATAGATGATAAAGCTATATATGACAAAGGATATTTTTAAAAAGAGTGACATCTATATTTTAAATGGACTGATTAGCCTGTGGAGCAGTTGCATGAGTACTAATTCACACTCTTGAAAGATCAATAAATCTCTCCTCTGCAAAGAGTGTTAGGTTCATCCTGTAGTAGGAGAGGCCAGCATCATACAACAAGCCAAAAAATGTCCATTATGCTATGCCACAAAGCCCAATTCCAGTATTCCAGTGTGAGAACTTTACACAGGCTAAGAAAAAGGGCCCAAAGTGCTGATTACTCCATAGGCTTTGCCGCAGTCTAACTTTGACTTGACTAAGCCAGAACTCTTCGAAAGGAATGTAGTTGCAGGCTGCCACTGCAATGAGAATTCCAAAGAGCAAGAAAGTTATTCACAAAAATTCTTATACTACCTTCTGCCCTCTTGAAATCACCTTTTTTCCCCTGAAATATAAAGGAGATTGATTCCAAAAAGAAAAAGAATAATTCCTAATTTTAAGCTGTAAATAATATTTGAAATCCTTTTAGACATTCAATGAATGGATGAAAAGTTGAAGGGTGAACAGATTGGTCAAGGGGAGGGAATGAGAATTACAGGCACAAAATAGTCACTTTCTACCTATTCTCAACCCTCAACTGCTGATGCCAAATATTTTGTGGGTCAGGAACACCATTTTTTTTTTTTAAGATGAAAATTCTGATCTGGATTCCAGAGGGGAATTTGGGAATAAAATTGCTCGTTTGCAAGATGACTTTTTAAACAAGCATCCGCTAACTGGTTTTGCTGGTGGTATAGAGACTTTGCTACTTAAAATCTCTTTTCAAAGAGTCCTATAAAGTTAAGCCACCAAACAAAATGTCAATTCTACCAACACCAGCAGACACCATAAA
This sequence comes from Carlito syrichta, assembly GCF_000164805.1. Lineage (NCBI taxonomy): Eukaryota > Metazoa > Chordata > Mammalia > Primates > Tarsiidae > Carlito > Carlito syrichta. The sequence continues at coordinate 1,065,541 of NW_007258457.1, read as the reverse complement.
CAGTTGCATGTGTCATATCACTTCAGTTTTTTTAAAAAAAGTTTGAAAACATCTTTTTGCAGAAAAAATTAATTGTCTTAATCAGCTTTGAGAGCAGTGTTTTTTTAAATGAACTTTTTGCTTCTGATGAGTATTTATTTTGAAAAGCCTGACTTGTAGTCTTTTATTATTACAAACTAGCTTACAACTGGCTAAAGACATTTAAAGACATTTCTGAAAGAAACTGCACACAACTTTAGAAAATTCCTTTTTATACTTTTTGGTGGAAGACAGACAGGGGAGATAAAATGAGGACTATGTGGGCTCTTCAAACCAATAAATATTTGTTTAATATTTTTTCTTATGAAAATGTGAATCAGTTATTTTTCACATATTAAAAATACTAGAGGGGCAACCCATTCCGATCCCCTCCCACTGTGGGAGCTTCTCTGTCCTCTAAATAAATCCTGCTTACTCACACACACAGTATATATATATACATACATACACACACACACATATATATATAAAGATAGTTGTATGACTTTTTAAATATATATATAAATGTTATACAACTATCTTTAAAATATCAACAGCTCTAACACATTACTAAGAAAAAAGAGTATTTTAGAAGTTAATCTATAAATAAGGAAAAAATAGAAGAAAATTATTCAAAAAGAAAAATTAGTAAAATATTGCTAAACTACAAGTAGTGTTAATAGCAATCAAAATACCATTTTAAAAAATTTGTCAAGCATTCAATATTTTTTAAGTTAGTAATCCAGTATGGCAAGAAAACAATGAGATAGCTATTTTTACATACTGTTGGTAGTGATGTAAATCTTATGAACCTCCCTAGAAAACAGTTTGAGATAGTCACTAAAATCTTAAAAGGAGATTCATACTCTTTAAATTAGTAATAGCATTTCTAGGATTCTGTATTAAAGAAGGACTGGACATGTGAATAAATATGTATATAAAAAAAATTCTCAATAGAATTATAGTAGATGTCTTCCTTTGTGAAGTGTCTGTTCATATCTTTTGCCCATTTTATAATGGGGTTGTTTGTTTTTTTCTTTTCAGCACGTTTGAGTTCCTTGTAGATCCAGGATGTTACGCTTTTGTCAGACCTGGTGTTGGCAAATACTTTTTCCCAGTCTGTAGGCTGTCTCCCTGCTCTCTTGATGGTTTCTTTGGCCTTGCAGAAGATTGTCAGTTTAATAAGGTCCCACTTGTCTATCTTCTCTCTTATGACCTGTGGGTTTCAGGTTTATGTTCAGGAATTGGATTTCCACGAGGGTATTTCCACGAGGGTATTTCCTTCATTTTCTAGGGTTCTTATGGTTTGAGGTTTTACATTTAGGTCTCTGATCCATTTGGAGTTAACCTTTGTGCATGGGAATAGATAGGGGTCCTGTTTCAGTCTTCTGCACGTGGTCAGCCAGTTTTCCCAGCACCATTTATTGAATAGGTTCTCCTCTCCCCAGTGGTAGGTGGTGGAGGCTTTGTCGAAGATGAGTTGGTTGAGAAATTGAGGTTTTGCTTCTGGAATCTCAATTCTATTCCATTGATCTATATGCCTGTTCCTATACCAATACCAAGCTGTTTTGATGATTGTAGCTTTATAGTAACGTTTGAAGTCAACAGACACATGAAGAAATGTTCAACCTCACTAATCATCAGGGAGATGCAAATCAAAACCACACTGAGATACCACCTAACCCCAGTCAGAATGGCAATCATCAACAACTCAAAAAATAACAGCTGCTGGAGAGGGTGTGGTGAAAAGGGAACACTTCTACACTGTTGGTGGGAGTATAAACTAGTGCAACCTCTGTGGAAAGCAGTGTGGCGATTCCTAAAAGTCCTAAACATCAACCTCCCATATGACCCTGCAATCTCCCTACTGGGAATATACCCTGAAGAACTCAAATCACTCTATAAAAAAGATACCTGCACACGTATGTTTATCGCAGCCTTGTTCACAATAGCAAGAACCTGGAAGCAATCATGCTGCCCATCAAAAGAGGACTGGATTAAAAATGTGGTACATATACATGATGGAATACTACGCAGCCATAAAAAAGAACAAAATCATGAATTTCACAGCAACCTGGATGGAACTAGAGCCTATAATACTGAGTGACCTCTCACAGAAACAAAGATTCGAGTATCACATGTTCTCACTCATATAATGGAACTTGAACATCCAATGTAATACTATAAGAAAATGACTGCCGGTACTGGGAAACTATGGGGAGTGGGGAGGGAGATGGGATTAACAGTAGCAAATATCTGTCTGGGGACGGGGAAACACCTCTTATTAACAGGGTGCCTAAACAGAACGTAATTGTATACTTAACCCTTAACTGTACCTCACAACAACAAAATAAAAAATATTTAAAAAGAAAAGAACTGAGTTGCAAAAAAAAAAGAATTATAGTAGAAACAATAAATATCCAATAATGCAAAAAATAACTGTTAAAAAATCATGATGTAGTTATATATGATGCATAGTTGACAGAAAAAAGCAGTCTTAAAAATAATTTAATAAAGCCAGGCATGGTTGCTTACGCCTGTAATCGAAGCACTTTGGGAGGTCAAGGTGGGAAGATTTCCTGAGCACAGGTGTTTGAGCCCAGCCTGCGCAATATAGAAAGACCCTATCACTACACAAAATGAAAATAATTAACTGTGTGAGGAGGCGTGTGCTTGTAACTCCAGCAACTCAGGAGGCTTAGGTAGAAGGATCTCTTGAGCTTAGGAGGTCAAGGCTGTGGTGAACCCTGATCGTGCTACTGCATTCCAGCCTGGGTGACAGTGTGAGACCCTGACTGAAAAAAAAAAAATTAAGCTGGTCACTTCTATCTTCACAGTTGGACACAATCTCCTTAAAGATAACAGTTACATGTATAGCCTTTCTTCAGTTGACAAAATAGATAAATAAACAGATAGGTGGATTCTAGAATGCAATTATGTCTGTGTGTGTGTGTGTGTGTGTGTGTGCGTGTGTGTGTGTGTGTGTAGATATATATGAAAGGTAGTTTTTGAAGAAAAGGAATAGAAATTTTAATTATTTTCTCCCAGGATTCCAAGGTCATGTATTAGCTATCTATTGCTGGTAAACAAAAGCACTTAGTAGCAGGGAATCTCACTCCCTTTTTTTTCACTCACAATCTCAGCAATTTGAGCTAGGTACAGCTGACTGATTCTTCTGCTGGTCTCACTTGGGACCGCTCACATGGCTATAGTCAGCTGTTAGCTTAACTATGACTAGATGGTCAGATTAACCTCACACACATGTTTGGAGTTTGGTGCTATCTGTCATCTGGGACTTTCTCTCCACATAGTCTCTCGTTATCAAGGATGAAAGGTCAGCCTTCTTTGTCTGGTAGAGTCAAACAGTAGAAATTCTAAAATATAATATATAAGGTCTCCTGAGGCTTTGCTTACATGGCACAAAATATTGCTTTCATAATGTTCAGTTGGCCAAAACTAGTTACAGGGTTAGCTCAAACTCTAAGGGGAGATAAATAAATTTCACCTCTTGATAGAAGAGTGTTAATAAAAAGCATGCATACAGAAATGGAAGGAATTATTGTATTTATCTTGGCAATCTATAATAGATAGAAACATCAGTGTTGGAGGACTGCAATAATATTAATTAATGATCATTGGCTGAAAATGATCTCAGAAAAAAATTCATTAGAGAGAGAGAAAATCAAGTTGGTAAACAAACCACACCTCCTGAACAGTTAATTCTTTTAGGAGGGATACTTTGGCATTGAATATGACTGAGGTTTGAAGGTCCTCTGGATTCAGCAAAATGTCTAGCTATGGGGGGATAAAATGATTGAGCACTGTTAACGTGCACTAAGATGTCTATAATCTTGGAACACTGAGTGTTTGGTAGTACTAGGTAATATACAGGTATAAGTGCAAACAAGACTACTATCACCATGCCAATGGAGTGATATCCACTGTGCAGTATACACTTTCAGCAGTGTTTTCACTGGCAGAGATAGAAAAAATAGGGAACAGTGAACTCATTAGACCATCAAGTTATTTTTCTTTCCATCTGGCTTGACCAAGTGACTTTTTCTTCCTTGCTGCTAATCCTAGTTCATAGAAGATCAAGGAGAAAGATCTTGTTTGAAAGATTTAGGATTTCCACCAATATGTAACAAATAAGAAAGAAAATAAACTGCTAACATTTATTGTTTACCAAAATTGTTACCAACCGCGGGGTCTTAGATTCTCATGTAATAGAAATTGACATGAGGCCAAACATTCCCAGACAAGACTTTATTGGGGGCTTGTACAAGGGAGACAGCTCATCAGGAAGTGCTCTCCAGCTGGTTTCCTGAAGGGGATGGGCTGGGTCTGGCCTTTTATTAGATAAGGGAAGGGGTGTAACGTCAAAGGAAAGCTATGTCAGACAATTATGGAGGAGTTTTAACCATGCATGCACAGTGTAGATACATGTGTCTTCATGCAGCATACATACAAAAAATGACAGATAAGCCCAACCCGGGGTGGGGACTTAAGCATTATAATGAAGGAAGTGTTTCAATCAGACACTCTCTGGTCCTTGTACGCATGCAAGAGAGGGGCAGGCAAGAAGCTAGCATCCCAAACATGATTTATGGTAAAACCTTGCTATCTTAACTACTGTGTGTGTGTGTGTGTGTGTGTGTGTGTGTGTGTGTGTGTGTGTGTGTTTCAGGTTGTAGGACAGCTCCAGATGGAGTGTTTGCTGCAAAGTCTAGTGGTTAAAGTATGTGAGGGAGGCTGAGTTCCATCCCTGCTCTGTCTCAAAATTAGGTACTTTCTAAGTTTTTAAGAAGTATTATCTCATTTAGTCTTTTTTTTTTAAGTGAGAATGCAGGATTTATTGAGAGGACAGAAGAACCCCCACAGTGGGAGAGGACCCGAGGTAGTTGCCCCATTTAGTCTTTTGAAAACTCAAGTAAGTTAGGTATAATAGCATCCCCTCTATGGACATATGCATATTTAATTATACGTCTCTTCCCACCAAATTCTCTGTTCTACACTTTTACTGTATTGTGCATGAAAATAAGACTGGGTCTCAGTTCAAGAGAAGTTCACTCCCTATAGACTCTTCTTTGCCCTATGAACTGCACCCTGGATATCTGAACCCACTGCTACACACCAGACCAGCTTAACTTCCCACGTTACCTGAAGGCAACGTTTTTATCGTTAAGTACTGCAACAGTGACTTTATTCCTCCATCACTCAGTCTCATATCTTAACTGACTGACACAGTGCTAGAAAGAGTAGTGAGAGAGGAAACATAGGGAGTCCTTTGTGCTGACATCAGTTGCCCCATGTGTTCTTAGTACAAGCATCTTCTCCTTGATTTGATTCTATAGTTCATGGAGTTACTGTTTATTTTCAAGCAAGTCTCTTAAATCTAAACCAATGTGTGCATTTGAGAACTGGACTATAATATATTCTGTAATAATATGTATAATACATAATAAAAATATATGATATAGTCTGTAATACAGAAGAACATTGGCTATTCTAATACTCAAGACAAAGGGGTTGCTGTGAATTGTTTTAAAGAAGATATGTTGAGAGTATAGAAAATATACAAAATCATATATTTTATTGTTGATTTAAAGGATTTCAAAAGTGATTCTTACTTCCATACCCGTCTTTGAGATGGATCTCTCCTGTGATACTCTCACTGTACTTTTACTAGCTGTGGGGAAATTGAGGCAGTGAGAAGTTAACTCACTTTGCTGAGGTCACATAGCTCTTGAGGATAGTGGGAGAATTTAAATTCAGGTAGAGTCTGACCCCATAGCCTGCTCTATCTGAAATATAAGATATTTTTGCAGATAAACTTGACAAGGAATGATGATGGATACAATATGCTCAGGGCATGAAGGAAAGAAAGTTGTTAAGTGAATATGGAATAGTGACTTCTCCAAGGTGCAAGTGAGCCCGGTTGAGGTGATGACAATTTACTTTGTATATACTGAGCTTGAGATGACTTTAAGATAGTCCCTTAGGTATCAGCAACTCCTAATTTGACACCAGTAAAATTTATTGACAAAAATCACAATTTTTACATAAGTGAATGCCAAAGGAAAATAATGTAATGATTTAATAATATCCCTGAATTAACCAGAGTCAAATATGTACTTTTGGTTAAGTGCTTACCATACTTAATCTTTAAGTTGACCAATGCATGAACTTAAACATATTTACTTGTGTTTAATGTAGATTCAGTTAGGGAAGAAGCTGACACCGCTATTTAAATCCTATTAGTGTGAGATCTGTATGGTAATCTGAATGTTTTCATTTTAGTGGAATTTCACTGTAACTAGTGTATCAGATTCCCAACCCACACAGCCTTTTCCTCCTAACTCCGTCACGACCTCTTTATATCTCCTGCAAGCTATCCAGTGTCCGGTGTTAAATTCACAAGTGACGAGAAATCCCTTTAAAGGCTAGAGACTCTTTGAATGCTATTTTCTGACAAGAGGCTATGTAAAAAAGAACTGCAAGCTTTTAATCCTGCTGGTTTTGTAGACTGTTAGAGAATGAAGAATTGGCCACCACTCTTCAAACTATGAATTATAATTTTTCTATCTTCATCCTTGCACACATTTCAAGATTTAATTATGTTTTTGTTCATTATGAGTACCTCGTGTATGAATAGTTTTACATCTTTTATACTGAAATATTGGAGAAACCGGGGTCTGACTTTGGTCTCATATGGGAAAAGTCAATTAAAAAAAAAACAGATTTGGAGTTTTAAGATTATTTGGGAGGCCAATAAAGTCTTATATTAGTCTGTTTGACTTCCTAACCCCTTTTAACTCTTTTTATCAGCATCTTTTCAATCTTGACTTTATGTGAAAGAACCAGATGAAATGTGTGAAAGACTTCATTGCAAACAAAGCAAAATACAAACAAGAAATGAAAACAATCTTCTCACAAAACAAACCTAAAACTGCAAAGAACAAAAATAAACATAAAACTAAAAAACACCTACTCTTTAATCTTTTCATTCCCTTTCCTGCGCAGGTGCTGATTCTGGTAAATTCTTGTGCCCCAGTCTGCATCTTAGCATTTGTTTCAGAGAGGCCTGCCTGAGCCGATATTATTGACTGACACTCTGTCGACACATCTGATCCAAGGGAAGCTATCATGGCTAAATCAGAGTATAGGGCGTCTGTCCTCCCCAGTAGACCATACCAAACAGGTTAAAAAGTTGGAAACCCTTTCTCCACTCCAATCTCCTCACTGATAAGTGAAGAAAGAGGCCCAGGGTTGTAGGAACCCACAATCATACAGGTAGGATGCAGTCCCAGCTATTCAGGAGGCTGCAGCAGGAGAATCACTAGAGCCCAGGAGTTTTAGGCTGCAGTGAGCCATGACTGCATCACTGTACTCCAGCCTGGGTGACAGAGGAAGAGCCTGGCTCTGAAAAGAAAAAGTTCCAAATGAAAGTGGTATAAAATGAATGATATAAATTTTTAAAAATTTGCAATAATTTTGACTTTATTTTGATTTATTTCATTGTTTCCTCAAAGCTGCATTCACTTTCATTTTCAATGAAAGTAGCTCTTAGTGAATTTGTGAAAAGGAGTTTTGTAAATTAAATGAAATCAGACTAGCTCTGGCAAAGAACAAGGCTTAGTCTGGTTAAGTAATCGCTCTCTCAACTTAATAAAACCTATTATGATGGAACTTTTAGTCTCAGTGAAAATGAAATTCTTGTAACATTTGTGACTGACCAGCAGGTCTTTCAGAGATGAGCACATATCCTTGATTAAAGAATTTAGGCTATGAGCTAAGTCCAGGTTCCCTGAGGTTTGCAGCTCAAGTACTCTGGCTCAGAGCAACTTGAAAGTATTCTGGTCCTCAGTAAATTCTATGTGGTTTCCCTAATGCAATGGTTCTCAACTGGGAGTGATTTTGCCTCTGAGGGTATATCTGATAATGTCTGGAGATATGTGATGTCTAACTGGTGGTTTCTAGTGGCCAGAGATGCTATTAGAATCCTACTATGCCCAGAACAGTCATAACAACAAAGGGCCATTCAACCTAAAATGTCAAGAGTGTGGTTGTTGAGAAAAGACTGATCTAAGACTACTCTAGTGACATGGCACAACTGGCATCCTAAAAATGGGTGTTGCTATCTTAAGTTCCTCAGAAAAACATGTTGATTTGCTAACTGTGCTTGAGTGGTTAGATCTTAATGTCCTTCAAAGACTGATCTCACCTAGACTAATTAGCTGTAACTTCTCTCTTATAGATGGGTGTTCACCTAAGTACAGGCAAGAGACATGACTCCGTGACAAAATGAAGGTTGTCAAATTAGCTATAATTAAAAACAGCTCAGATATCTGTCCCCCATTGAGATTTAAATGCTCTTTGGGGTTGAAATATTACTTAAAAGAAGTATCTAATAAATAAAAATGGCAACAAATTAACTATTTTCTGCTTTTCAGAAAGATTAAAACTGAGCATTCATTTTTTTAAAATGGTCTCTTAGTTTCTTTCATACCAAGTATATTTCATTTAATTGGCTTCCATTTTATTTTCTTTGGTAACATGAGGAATGACACTTTGCCCCTATTTCTGTTTTCTCCTTCTAATCTGAGAAGCTCAACACAACAACAAAGTATTGTTAGGTAACCATTCACACCCAGTCACTTTATGTTGTGGGTCCTCAAAGAGGTTTCTGGGCCACTGACTTGCACCTTGTGGATACAAATGTGAATAATTTCTGTGATGTTAGAGGTGAAAAGGGAGGTATGAAAGGAAGAACCATTTTCTAGCTCAGAATGTGGTTTTTAGAAAAAAACCGTTCAAAGCAGTAAAATAGTTGCGCTGAATTTAGAAAGCTAAGTTAGTAAGGTAGACAAAGATGGGGGTGTGAGTGAGAATGGATGGATACAACTCAGTGTGTAGGGAAATCCCATATGATTAACATGTAACAAAATTCTAAATATATATATTTTTATATGAGTTAGTTTTCAGACTTTAAGTAGAGAGTCTTAAATATAGCCTTACCTTTGCCCTTGGCGTCAATAAAATAATAATTATTTTAAAAAGCCACGTGCCTTTCTCCTTTTTAATTCTCCCAAGGGAATGTTATGTTAATATCCAAATATCTTTTGCTTGATCTCTTGTCTTTCTCATATGAGGGTAAAATTAGTTGAACAATATTCAGAAAGTTTGAAGTGAATAGAAACTACGATTCTATTTTCAATTATAGATCAACATTCTTATCAGTAAGTTTTTTGTTTTTTTTTTTTTTTTTTTGAGACAGGATCTTTCTCTGTCATCCAGGCTGGAGTGCAATGATGTGATCGTGGCTCACTGCAGTCTGAAACTCCTAGGCTAAAATTATCCTCCTGCCTCAGCCTCCTGAGTGGCTGGGACTATACCCCTCCCATATGATTATGGGTTCCTACAAGTCTGTGGGCTTCTGTTTCCTCACTTATCAATGAGATTGAAGAATGGGTTTCCAGACTTTTCACCTGTTTGGCGTAGTCTACTGGGGAGGGCACAGGCCCCATACTCTGATTAAGTTATAGCAGCTTCCCTTGGATGGGATTCATCAATGAACTTCAGTAAATAACATCGTCACATACATTATCATGAGTCATTGCAATCTAGAACTTCTGGGTTCAAGTTATCCTCCTGCCTCAAACTCCTGAGAAGCCGGGACTACAGATGTTCACCATCAAGCTCAGCTAATTTTTTTAATTTTATATTTATTTATTAAAGATGGAGTCATGCTATGTTTCTCAGGCTGGTCTTGAACTCCTAGCCTCAAGTGATCCTCCTACCTTAGCCTCCCAAATTATTGGGATTACAGATGTGAGCCACTGTGCTCTTTTAGTTGAGCTAAGGAATCAGTCACCACAGCGCATCCTAACAGGAGAACTACTCCTTAATATTAAAGAGCCACCTAGGAGCTGTTTATTTGGTTCACTCACAGCCACCCAGCTGCTACTTCCATTTGTGGTCTTAGTGCTAATTATATAATGTCCCTAATTTATATCCGCTGGTAGATCTGATCACCACATTACCTGGAGGGCAAGCTTTAATTAGAGAAATTTCTGAACAAATTGTCGAAAGAGCTTGTTTAGCATGATTAAATGCAAGAACGGTTCCCCCCTTCTCTTTTTAAAAATGAGCGTTTACGTTATACTGAAACTTTGCAGATAAAAAAACATCGGTTCTAATTAAGGCCTGTAAAATGAACAGCAACATTACCCACAAAAACAAATTGGATTTGGTTTTCTGCAGCTGAAACATATACGATTCAATGCTACATTTATTCAACAGCTTTCAGCATTCCTACTTTGCCTCAGTCAGAACTAACAAGGTGAAACGGCAAACTGATTGAAAAAGGATAAACTGTGAAAAGATGACACACTAATGTGAGATACTAATTCAACTGTGGCATAGGAAAAGAGATCACAGTCATATGCATTCTCACCTGCCCATCTCCAAGTGCTTGAACAAGTTCACAGTAAACGCAACCTTCTATATTGTGAATAGGTAGCCAGATACCATGTGAATTAATATGTAATGATTGCACATTTAACTGAAGTACAAAGGAGATACATATCATAATAGTATCGACGAACTTTGATAATTCAAAAAACAATTAGTCAGCTTCACTAACTGGATGGATTACTTCTACAAGATGCCAATGTCATAGCCAAGTGCAAGAAATAAATTTGGCTAGAATTTAGAAATCTCAGCCATTTCATTATCAGCCCCTGTGAAAAGTGTTTTTATTATTCCTGATCATCAGTCTGTTGATGCCTCCTTCTGCTAGAGCTCTGTTAGAAAATATATTAAGTTTAGAAATTGTATTGCTGTGTGAATATGCAGGTTGGACATAATAAAGTATGATTGATAATTTGACTCTTTGAGTAAATCTTTGAAAAAGACTGTTTTCCATCCTTATCATCAACTTTCTAAGTGAATATTAGCACTGGCTGCACATTAAAATGACTTTTAAAAAATGACAATACTTCACCCTAGACCAACTAAACCTGGTTATATGGAGGTTTCATGTAGACACAGGAATTTTTGAAAGCCATTTCTTGTTCTTCTGATGCTCAATGAAAATTGAAAAGCCACTGAAATATATCATCATTGACTGAATTCACTTTAAATAGAAATCCTAATTAGAACTCTAGACCAAGAGCTAGAGAATCAAGGTTGACATCCCATCTTAGTCACTATTTTATCATGTGAACCCTAAGCAAATCATTGAACTTCTCCAGGATCCACTGATGGGTGATCTCTTAGGTTTTGTTTTAAGCCAAGGAATTTAATTTTATTTCATCATATATCCATTACCTCTAGTGTGCTGTGCCCAAAGGAGTAGAACATTCAATTTTCCTTTACTTTGATGTTTCTTGTCATTAAGGTATTATCTATCTTGAAATGATTTCAATGAGTGGAAAGTAAAGACAATCCTGTCTCCTGGGGGAATTCACAGCAGTTACTCTGTCTGATATGAGGCTCAGCACTTCTTTGTGCAGCCTCTCCCTTTACCAAGTAATGGCATTTTCTCTTATCTATCATGGAAACATCATGGGTGTCAGTGATGGTGTAGTTTGTTTTCTGAAATCAAGTGTAAAAAAATATTAAATTTTGAATGCACTAACCATGTGTGAAAATTTTGCTTATAAAGAAACTATATTTAATCAGGGCTCAAGCATTGACTCATTGATTCACTCACTCATGGCTTAATGAATTCAGTGATTGATTGGTTGATCCATTCAATTCTTCACTCATTTGTTTATTATAATAAACAAATATATATTTTCTAGGCAGCAGATTAAACACTAGGCCTACAGTGTCATAGAGCCCCGGTAGGAATGAGCCTGAGTTGCTCATAGTAGAAACCTACTCGTTCATTTCACACTCCCTTTATTGGTTTTGTTTCTTTGCTTCCCAAATTTCCCTATGCAAATGAATGTTAATATTAGGTCTATGGAAAGAAATAATGAGGAAAAAGAAGCTCAGACAATAGAACATGCTTGCTATCCAGCAAGTAACCATCATGTCACCAGGAAGAAAGCGTCTCCTGAAATGAAAGTCAATAAGCAAGAGGGTCAGCCAGGTGCGGTGACTCAAGCCTGTAATCCCAGCACTTTGGGGGATGGAGGTGAGAGGATTGCCTGAGCTCAGGAGTTAGAGACCAGCCTGAGCAACATGGCGAGACCTCATCTCTACCATAAATAAAAAAATTAGCCGGGTATGGTGGCACAGGCCTGTGGTTCCAGTCACTTGGAGGGTTGAGGCGGAAGAATCACCTGAGCCCAGTAGGTCAAGGCTGCAGTAGCCGAGAGTGTGCTACCGCTCCAGCCTGGGTGACAGAGTGAGACTTTGCCAACTGATAGGAAAAGGAAGTCTGATTTCATACCACATAGCTGGAACCCCTGGGTCTAGCTCTATCTATAGGCACAACTTGTACTTTTCATTTACATGAGCCTGTAAGTTACCTTGTTTGGCTTAAGTAAGTTGATTTATCATTTGTGAATAAAAAAGTTGAGAATAATACTCTAATGTTTTGTCTCTAAAAAAGTTACATCTTTACCACTCCTGGCTTAAATTCATTCATTCACTCATTCATTCATTCATTCTGACAAGACACAGGCTTAATAAATTATACTGACTTTCTTATCTATTCACCTGTATAACAGCAAGAGGTTTTTAAGACATTGTATTAATGGTCTTGGGTTGCCATAAAGAACACCACGAACTGGCTAGCTTAAACAAAAGGAAATTTATTTCTCATTGTTCTGGAGGCTGGAAGTCCAATATCAAGGTGCTGGCCAATTTGACTTCTGGTGTGGACTCTTTCTGGATTGCAAATAGTGACTTTCTGGATATGTGCTCACTTGGCCTTTCCTTGGATACATTCTGTTTCTCTTCTTCTTTTTATAAAGCCAGTAATTACATCATAAGGGCCCCACCTTGATGACCTCATCTAACTGTTGTCACATCTCAAAGACTCCATCTCCAAACACCATCACATTGAGGGTTAAGACTTCACATGTATAAATTTTGGAGAGACACAAATATTTTCCCCATAACAGATACTACGTGATATTACACATATGATAAATCTTTTAAGCTCAATTTTAAAATTTCTACATGTATATGTGCATGTTGTCTTTATGATTTATACTTAAAAAAATTCTGGTTTCCCTCCTTTATGAAACATTTTGAAAAACAATCTTATCAAAAAGAAACTTAGGAAACCTAAACTCTTGATAAATTAAAAATAGCTTCTCGAATAAATCAGGAGAAATTTGGTAATTAATTTCACATTTTATTTCTTGGTCTTTTTCTTTTGATACGTTTGCTGTTAAGCACAATGTTTTTGGATTTTGCACCTTTTGTAGATTAATTAAATAGATGTAATTGCAAAATGTGTGTGGTTTATGACTTTTTTTTCCATCTTAAATTATAAGACTCGTTTCTGTCATCATTTAAAAATCTGGTTAGCATGCCACTGATGGGGTAGGTTATGGTCACTGGTTACATTCAATTTTTTTTTTTTTTTTGAGTTGGAGTCTCACTCGGTCGCCCAGACTGGAGTGCAGTGGCCGCTCCCGGCCACCGCAGCCTCGACCTGCTGGGCTCCAGCGATCCTTCCGCCTCAGCCTTCCGAGTAGCCAGAATTACAGGCGTGCACTACCACGCCCGGCTGATTTTTTGATTTATTGTAAAGGTGAGGTCTCGCTGCCCAGGCGGGTCTCGAACCCGCGGGCTCAGGCAATCCACTCACCTCAGCCTCCCAAAGGCGCGGGATTACAGGCTGAGCCACCGAGCCCGGCTACATTCAATATTTTTATAACAGCATGTAAAATTATAAAGAATATGATAACAGTGTTTAGATTTGTCAATTTTCAGAATTATTTTCTTCATTTTACAATAAAAATATTATGAGCTTGTTTAAAGGAGATAGCTACTCTAAAATGGTAAAGTAATTAATGATACCAACAACTTTGTACGTTGTTTTATGTCAACATAACCTTGTCAGTTCTGGGTGTTATTTCTAAATTCTTCTTCCTGATTATTAAATAACACATATTCATAGCCAATGGTGCAAAGAACATAAAAAAGTATAAAGAACTAAATTAAAATTGTCCGTAATTTCACTACTCTATGCATTCTCTTCTAATTGCTTTTTACAAATGTGATTCTATGAAGCTAATATACTGCATATACATTAAATAGTCTTACTTAAAAAAAAATTAACAGTAATTTACTTCAAAAAAATTTAAAGGGTCTTTCCATGAAATTGCTTTAAAATTCACGTTTACATTGCTATAAGTATTATATTTGTAATTATGACTGATACTAAGATTAAAATATTTTTTATTAATAGAGGCTATTTCCAATTCTCTCTCTCACAAAAGTTGCAGTGGGAATTCTTTGATGTACATTTTTAGCAACATATTTTGATTATTTGTTGAAAATAATTGTTTTGGCATTGAATTGCTATACAGTTAAGTTCTAAATAAGGTTAATGATACAATATATAAAATAAAAATTATCATTCAGAAAATGTTTACTTAGCATTCATTTTTTTTGACAATTATAACCACTGCAAAGGTTAGTAGATTTAGATAAAAGCACTCTAGTCGTAGTTAAAGTAAACACACATATACACACACAGTCCAATGACTTTCTGGAAACTCTTACATTAATTCTTCATTATTTCTGTTTTTAAAATACATGAGCATATGAATGTATCAAAAGAATAATAACTAAACAACAAAACAAAGCATGTCATATATGCCTAATTATTTACATGATAATTTTTAGTGCTCATATTAGAACAAATTAGGAGACTTTAGGAAGAGCATTTGATGGAATTTCATGCACAAATTTACATGAACTATTTCAAATTTCAAGATGTCAAATCAAATTGCATTGCAATAGTTTCCCATTAATCACAACGGAACCACTTTCATATGTAGCTAAGCTACTAACTAGGTGTTTCTTTGCATAATAACTATTTCTCTTTATTATCTTGAATTCATTCTTTGCTAACAGAAACTGTATGCAAACAATTCCAAGTTCTGCTATAAAGGTCCTAAAAAGATATCCAGGATTAACAGGAGAATCCAGTGAGATTTTTTTTTTTTTTTAGATGGGAGTAATAGGCAGTCAGTTTACATTTTATGCAAGTGAGGACTCTGGGAATACTGCCAACTCCCAGCCCTCCTGTATCCAAAGGTGCATATGAATGTCATCAAGATCTCTCTCTCAATGCTCTTTTTTTTTTAATATCAACTTCATTCCTAGGCAATTTCTTTTCTCAATGACCAAAGAAGAAACAGTCCTTGGTTGTTCTGTGTTTACTTGGTCCTTAACATTTACTATCGCAGTGGAAAAGGAAATAAAACCTCTTTAGCAGTCATTCCTGCAAGCGATGATTTCAGTTGACCCATCAAGGGCACTGGCAAGTCCTAACCCAATCCCTGTATATATTCTTATTGGCCATATTCTCTGCATCCTTCAAAAGAGGTGGTAAGGGACACAAAAGTGGTAAGCCTATTCCTTTGCATATAAATGAAGATGGTGGTTTCTAATAACAAAAAAATAAAATAAAATAATAAGAAAGGGGGAGTTTCTTTCTAGAAGTGGGAAAAACCATGTGAAAAATGCGAGCACAAAAGGCACACAACTCTCCAGAGGTGAGAACAGAAGGGTGTCTTCCTAGTAGATTTTGGCAGAATCCTGTGTAAGATTCTCTAGCCAAAGAACAAGTTCATACCTATACTACTTAAAAAATATATATTTTTAAAAATATCTACTTTTACTCCCATATTTTATAATTAGGCATCCATGAAGATGCAATTGTGTTCAGAGAAGACTGCAGGGTATGCACCAGCTTAAGAAACACTGAGGAAACTTGCCGAATGTTTCAGGTCTAAGTGCTAGTTAGCAGAGCACCACATAATTGGCAAACTCTTCTGGGAGTGAATGGCAGACGCAGTGGCCCCTAAAGAGACATAAAGGAGTCCAAAGCAGTCAGGCTCAAGAGATAAACATTAAGTGGATCATCATTGCCTGACTGCTGATGGTAGACGACAGTCACCTTTGAGAAAACAAAAGGTTTGAAAAAATAAAAGTGAGAATAACTCAGTGTGTCTTATTGGTTCCGTTTCTCTGGAGACACTGACTAATACACTTAACCAGAATAAAGAGGAGTTTAAAAGAATGAATTGTACGTAATTTTTTTAAATGCATTTTACAACTTTCCTGGGAATGAAAATACAAATTTAGTTTATGCTATCAACTCAGTAATTCATGGACAATTACTGAGGCAATGAAAGAAAATATACAGAAATTTAAACATGTAAAACTGAGAATTAAAAATAAATATGCAACCAAGCCCGTATGAGGAATCTTTTGTTGGGCTTGTATCTAGAGATGGGATGGGTCATATAACAAAGGAAGGATGAGAGAGAAAGAATGGGAATGAGGGTGAGGCTGGAGAGGTGTTCAGGACCTGGGCGGGCAGAAAAAAAGGCAATAATCTTGGAAGGAACTTTGAGGTGGGTCGAAGGTGAATGAGGATGAAGATGTTAAAAGAAAAAACTTCAAGTTAAATTGAGCAGAGTTTGAGCAAAGAACAATTCGCGAATCAGGCAGCCTCCCAAACCCATGAGGCTCAGAAAGACTCCAGCTCACAGCTATGTGGTGGCAGAGATTTAGTGACAGAAAGTGGAAGTGAATACACAAAACGGAAATGATGTACAGAAATAGCCAGATTGGTTACAGCTCAGAGTTTGCCTTGATTGAACAGAATTTGAATAGTTGGCTACCTTTGATTGACCAAAACTCTGTGATTGTCAGAAAAGTAGGTTGCAGTCTGTTTGCCCATCCAGCTAGCTAGGTCACAGTGAAAGGTGACACACAAACCTCTAGGTAGAACTCAAAATATTCAAGGAGGCAGCTTTGGGCTAAGCTTAATTTAACAGAAGGATCTGACCAGAGCTAGGTGTGAAGATAGGATGTCAGTCTTTGGAACTTCACCAGCTGACTTCACCAGCTGACCATTCCCTTGTTTTAAAGGGCCTTGACCCTTTGGAGACATTCCATGCTCCAGATGTTTTTTTCAAGTTCTCCCTTTTCTATCATACTCCACGGTGCTTTGCCTCATTTATACAAGGTTCCACTTTCAACTAAAATAATAAAATTGCAAATAGTTTCTAAGAAACCACCTGTGTCTCTCCATTGGAACATGTATTATATAAGGGGAGGCCTCTCCCTAAAAAACTGGAATTATCTTTTTAAAGGGTAGGTCCTTTGTAATATGGGATAGGTATTTGTTCTAGGAACCCACTGACATCGCCGTACCAGCTAGCTGGTTGTGACAGGTCACATTCAGCTTCTGTGAAATTTTTTTGGAGATTCTTTCTGCATGCTTGCCCATTTCTTGATGGGTGATTTATCAGCACACCTGTCCACAATGTGCTGAGTGGTCAGCAGTTTTTGACCAAAAAAGGCATGACCCCCATGCTCCACCCTTCCCATTCATTCAGTCTAGCCCTGAGCAACTTTTTTGTTTATGTTCTTGGAAGAAAAATGTCCTCAAAGGATAATGTTTTGCCGATGAGGAAGAAGTGAAACAAAAAACAGCAGCAGCACTAAAAGGCATCAAAATTGATGCGATCAAAAACTGTTTTGAGCAATGGAAAAAGTGTCTAGATAGGTGTATTCCATCAAATGAGGAATACTTTAAGGGTGACTGAATTTTAACTATGTAATGATACACAATTTTTTAATGAATACATTCCATTTCTTTGCCCCCCCACCCCATAAATTGCCTAAGATAATTTTTCAGGTGGTTTCAGCAAATGTTTGTGGATATCCACTCAATGACTAATTGCTAGGCACCTTATTCAGTACCATGGGGCAAATAAGAAGGACAAAATTTCTGTCTCCAAGGAATTCATGCATAGCAATTGAAGCAGAGGCACAATACATCAGTAGTAAGGACTGATGTCGTATTGCAACAATGGTTTGGTAGTGATCAGCTAATAGAGATTAATTCTGCATGAATGAATCAGAGAGGGCTTCATGGAGAGGTGACATTTGTAAAGAGGATCTTACTAAGCTGGAGAAGGGATGTATCAACCAGAAAGGAAAGCATAAACAAAGGTAGACAGAGCTGAAAAATGCATGATGTTGAGGAGAGATGTCATTACCTGTGAGTAGACAGGCCAGGGGACCTGGTAGAAGAGAGTCACCGGACAATCTATGAATGACCCCATCAGTCTCAAATGCGGACTCTTTAAAATACATAGGGTAGTTTCTTCCTATCAAGACTATCTTTTAGAACAGGGTTAGCAAACTTTCTGTAAACTTTCAGTCCTTGCATGTTATGACTCTGCTACTAGAAAGTGAACACAGCCACAGACAAAATGTAAATATGTGGGCATTGCTGCATTTCAATTAAGCTATTTATTTTATTTTTTAATTTTTAGTTTTAAATATGTGGGGTACAATTCAGTGTTAGGTATACAGATGTCCATTATGCAGGTATTCTTGTTGATGAGGCATGCCTCCCCTCCCCTGGCAGTTTCCCACTACTGCCAATTCCTTTCTTAAAGTATTACAATAGTTGTTCAAGGTCTGCTTATGAGTGAGAAATTGTGATATTTGGTTCTTTGTTTCTGTGATAGATCACTCATTATTATAGCCTCTAAGTCCATCCAGGTTGCTGCAAAGTTCATAATTTGTCCTTCTTTATGACTGTGTAATAGTCCATCATGTATATGTACCACTTTTTAAAAAAATTCAGTCCTCTTTTGATGGGCAGCATGGTTGGTTCCATGTTTTTGCTATTGTAAATAATGCTGCAATAAACAGGCATGTGCAAGTATCTTTTTCATAGAGTGATTTGAGTTTCTCTAGGTATATTCCCAGTAGGGAGATTGTGGGGTCATATGGGAGAT
The DNA here is from genome assembly GCF_000164805.1 of Carlito syrichta. NCBI lineage: Eukaryota > Metazoa > Chordata > Mammalia > Primates > Tarsiidae > Carlito > Carlito syrichta. The sequence continues at coordinate 1,046,561 of NW_007258457.1, read as the reverse complement.
CAATTTTTGGATTTTTTAGGAATCACCACACTATTTTCCATAGGGCCTGTACTAGTTTACACTCCCACCAACAGTGTAGAATGTTCCCTTTTCGGCACATCCTCTCCAGTATTTGTTGTTTTTGAGTTATTGATAATGATTGTTCTGACTGGAGTTAGGTGGCACCTCAGTGTGGTTTTAATTTGCATTTCTTTAATGACAACTAAGTTGGAGCATTATTTCATGTGTCTGTTGGCTGCCCATATATCTTTCTTTGAGAAGTGTTTATTCATGTCTTTTGCCCACTTTTTAAAGGGGCTGTTTGTTTTTTTGCTTTTCAGCATGTCTGAGTTCCTTGTAGATCCTAGCTGTTAGACCTTTGTCAGATATACAGTTGGCAAATATTTTTTCTCAATCTGTGGGCTCTCTCCCAACTCTTTCAATGGTTTCTTTTGCTTTGCAGAAGCTTGTCAGTTTCATAAGGTCATACTTGTCTATCTTATCTCTTATGGCATGGGCACTTTTGGTTTTGATCAGGAATTGGTTGCCAGTTCCAATTTCCATGAGAGTGTCTTCTGCATTTTCTAAGGTTTGTATAGTTTGAGGGTTTATGTGTAGGTCTTTGATGCATTTAGAGTTGATTTTTGAGTATGGTGACAGGTAAAGGGCCTATTTTAATTTTCTGCATGTGGCCAGTCAGTTTTTCCCAGCACCATTTACTGAATAGGTTCTCCTCTCCTCGGTGGTTAGTGGTGGAGGCTTTGTCGAAGATGAGTTGGTTGAGAAATTGAGGTTTTGCTTCTAGAATCTCTTTCCTGTTCCGTTGGTCTATATGCCTGTTTTTGTACCAATACCAGGCTGTTTTGGTTATTGTAGCTTTATAATAAAGCTAAAGTCTGGGAGTATGATACTTGCTGCTTCTCGCTCCCCCCCCCCAGGATTGTTTTAGCTATTTGGGGTTATGTTTCCATTTTAATTACTGTGTTGTCATTTCCTGGTCTGAGAAGAATGCTGTTGGTAATTTAATGGGCATTGTATTAAATTTGTAGATTGCCTTGGGTAGGATTGATATCTTAACAATGTTGATTCTTCCAATTTGTGAGCATGGAATATTTTTCCATTTGTTTGTGGCATCTTTGATTTCTTTGAGCAGTTTTCATTGTAAAGATCTTTCACGTCTCTGGTTAGGAAGATGCCAAGTTATTTCATTTTTCTGTGTGGCAATTGTGAATAGGATTGTGATTTTTATTTGGGTTTCTGTTTGTTTGTTGTTGGTGTATAGAAATACGACTGCCTTTTGCACATTAATTTTATACCCTGAGATCTTGTCAAAGTCCTTTATCAGTACAAGGAGGTTTTTGCACCAACTTTCATAAAGCAGATTCTAAGTAAACTAAAAAAAGATGTTGACTCTAACACTATAATACCTGGGGACATAAACACCCCACTAACAACCCTAGACAGATTATCAAGACAAAAAGTCAACAAGGAGATCTGGAAACTCAATGTGACGCTTGACCAAATGGACTTAATTGATACCTACAAAACACTCCACCCACCAACTAGGGAATATACATTCTACTCATCGCCACATGGAACTTGCTCTAAGATCAACTACATCCTTGGCCATAAATCAAACATAAACAAATTTCACAAGATTGAAATTGTGTCATTCACCTTCTCAAATCCCAGTGGAATAAAAATAAATATCACCATCACCAAAACCCACAAAGATGTGGACAATAAACAGCCTGGTGCTAAACAACTCCTGAGTCAACACAGAAGTCAAAACAGACATTAAAAGATACCTGGAAACAAAAGAAAATGAAGAAACATCTTACCAAATCTCTGGGATGCCATGAAATCAGTACTAAGAGGGGAATTCATATCTCCACGAACACACATGAAGAAAATGGAATGATCACAAGTCAACAGCCTAACAAATCACCTAAGGAAACTGGAAAAGCAGGACCACCAAAACCCTAACTTCAGCAAAAGAATCCAGATTATCAAAATAAAAACCCAAATTTGAGAAACAGAAGACAGCAATATAATACAAAAAATCAATGAAATGAAAGCTGGCTTTTTGAAAGAGTAAACAAGATTTATGGGCCCCTAGCTAGATAGACCAAGAAAGAGAGAGAAAAAGCCCAGATAAACACAGTCAGAAATGCAAAAGATGAAGTCACAACTGACCCTGAAGAAATACAAAAGATTATCAGAGATTGCTATGTACATCTGTATGTAAACCTCAACTGGAAAAACTGAATGAAATGGAGGACTTTCTTATATCACACAACCTCCCCAGGTTGAAACAAGAAGAAATTGAGACCCTAAATAAACCAATAGCAGGCCAGGAAATCAACTATGTCATAAGAAAACTGCCTACAAAAAAAGCCCTGAACCAGATGACTTTCCAGAAGAATTCCACAAAACATACAAGGAGGAGATGATACGAATCCTATTGAAAGTATTCCAGGCAATCGGGAAAGATGCAACTCTCCCCAAATCATTTTGTGAAGCTAACATCACATGGATACCCAAACCAGGTAAAGATCCAACAAAGATAAAGAACTACAGGCCAATATCCTTGATGAACATAGATGCTAAAATTCTCAACAAGATTCTAGCAAACTGGATCCAACAACACATCTCAAAAATCATCTACCATGACTAAGTAGACTTCATCCCTGGTATGTAAGCTTGGTTCAGTATCCACAAGACCATAAACATAATTAAACACATCGACAGATGTAAAGACAAAACCCACAGGATTATATCATTAGGTGCAGAAAAAGTTTTTGATAAAATCCAGTACCCCTTCTTGATAAAAACACTCAAACATCTAGGTATAGATGGAACATACCTCAAAATAGTAAGATCCATCTATGAGAAATCCACAGCCAACATACTGCTAAACAGAGAAAAATTGGAAACATTTCCCCTGAAAACTGGAACAAGGATGCCCACCCTCACCCTTCCTGTCCAACATAGTATTGCAATGCCTAGCTATAGCAATCAGATAGAGAAAGAAATCAGGGGTATCCAAATAGGAAAAAAGGAAGTTGTCTTTCTTTGCAGATGACATGATTCTACATCTCAAAAACCCAATCAAACTATGTTTATGAAAACAAACTGTCATCATAAGCCATTAGTTTGCTACTGCCAAGTGATACTAAGGCAGTATGGTGAACTCTTGAACAACATGGGTTTGAACTGTGAGGGTCCACTAACACACATATTTACTTCCAACTTTGACATCCCTGAAACAGCAAGCCCAGCTGCTCCTCTGCCTCCTCTTCCTCAGTTTAGTCAACATCAAAGACAAAGACCTTTGTGATGATTCACTTGTACTTAATAAATGGTAAATATATTTTCTCTTCTTTATGATTATCATAATAACATTTCTCTAGTTTACTTCATTGTAGGAATATAGTATTTGATACACATAACAAACAAAATATGTATTAATTGACTCTTTATGTTACTGGTAAGGCTTCTGGTTAGCAGTAGGCTATCAATAAAGTTTTGAGGGAGTCAAAAGTAATAGGTAGATTTTTGACTGTTGGGGATCAGTTCTCCTAACACCCGAGTTGTTCAAGGGTCAACTGTATTTGTTTACTGTCATATCTCCAACTGCAAAAATAATACCTGGCACCTAGTGTATGCTTAATAAATATGAATAAAATAAAGGGGTCAGCTGTAGTTAGAGTGGAATCTTCTACCCAGGGAGCAAGGACACGGTCTTACAGTGTTGTGATTTAGGCCATGTGTACCCGACTACTTGGTGTGCCCATGTGTTCAAGTTATTAAATGCCTTTTAAAGTAATTTTTATCAATATTTAGAGGAAAATTTATGGCTCCACTTACTAATTTTTTTTTTGAGTTGAAGTCTTACTCTGTTGTCCAGACTAGAGTCCAGCGGCACGCTCCCAGTCACCACAGCCTCGACTTGCTGGGCTCCGGCAATCCTTCTACCTCAGCCTTCCAAGTGGCCAGAACTGCAGGCATGCTCTACCATGCCTGGCTAAGTTTTGATTTATTGTAGAGACGAGGTCTCATCAAGTTGCCCGGGTGGATCTTGAGTCTGCAGGCTCAGGCAATCCACTCGCCTCAGTCCCCCAAAGTGCTGGGATTACAGGCTGAGCCACTGAGCCCAGCCCATTTACTAATTTTTAAAGCACAATGTTCCATAAATTATTGCTTAGAAGGAGATAGCTAGCCCTGGACAGCAATAAGAAGTTTCAAGCTTCTCTGCAAAATTTGTCTTTTCTGTTTCACCATGCCCTGCGGTAATTGAGAGCATGTTTTCTAATAAAATATCACTAACCCTATGTTAAAGATGTACCAATTTGCATTTGATTTAGTTGATGATTTTATAACTTGTCTTTTTAAAAATTCTCTTTAAAAAGATAATACACAGAATTTTCTGGGAAAGAAAGAATAAGAAGGTGAAGTGGTAAAAAGATCAGTATGGTTTTTCCCTAGAGCTTACTGGGCAGAGCATCAGGAAGGCCAGCGACTGGCCTTGCTTGCCAGGAGAGATTCAGTTGTGTCTTCACAAAGCTATCACAACTGGGAACACTGGCGATTTCTCTTTCCACATACTCAAATAACTAGTTTGACAAATTTTCCCACTCAATTGCCCTTTGTTAAAGCATGGCAAAGATACAACCTGGAGCACCTTTGAGACCACTGGTTTTTGATCCATTTATTTTGTCCAAACAATTGCAAACAATTTAACTAAAGGCCTAATGTATTCTTTTTATCCCATGTGACTTTTCAGTTTCCATTTAGATGTCACAGTGTTTTCTACAAGCTTTTTTCTTTCCCTTTCAACTGTCACTTTTTCCCTAAAAAAAGTATCTCTTGAGATTCAGACATGGCTCTGTCTGTGTTAACCACATAATTCTTTTAGTTCCCATTTCATCTTGATGTTGTTGTAGTTTTGCTCATTTTTTCAAGTACAGAAAGAATTGGGTGGTTAAACCTAACTTCCAGGACTGCACTAGCCAAAGGAATTTTCTTAACAGTTTGGAACGTATTATCAGACAATTATGGTCATGCCAAACTTTGCAGTTTTAAAATGTCTTTTGGTAAAGTATAGCTACCTGGGGAAGAATGTCATTTCAACTTTCTAAATCATGATTGACACATTATTCAAATCTTCCATAAAGGGATTACATCTTACACATGAGCAATATTATTTTTTCAAACGTTAAAATACTAGAAATTCACATGCTGTAAATATGGACATGTGGTCAATCAGAGTAGCATTTTCTTCTGCTACTGCACAGGAAAAATGAACTTTTCGAAAACACACATTTGTCTTTTCCACTAGTCCCCTTGTTAGCAAGCAGATAATCAATCTCTCTCATTGAAATACCATTTTGGTTGTTAATAAAAGAACTAGTAGCCTCATTCAAAGTTATTACTTTGGCGTGCCTTCTAGATCCCTCTATTTTCCCTCTTTCCTTTGTCCTCCCTTTGTGCTTTGGACATAATCCATCCTGGCATTTCTGTTTTAATGATATGTTTATGGGTCTCTATACTCCTTAAATGGTGAACTTTCCAAAAGCCGGGGTCATGTTTATTAATTTTTGGACTTTCAATTCCTAGGACTATACCTGGCAACCAGCAGGTAATTAATTCCCAAATGTACACATGTCTAATGCAATGCATTGGTCAAAGTGCTGTATTGGTGTTTTCCTATCCTTGAAGCCAGGTATTAGAATGCCATCCCTTACTTGATTACAACATATGTTTGGCTTTAGGATCAGGTAGGTAAATGAAAGAAGAGAGGGTAATTCTGTAATAGACAAATGATACAGCAGTTGTCATGTTGCTATTTGAGAGGCTGGGGTGACCCAGCTTTAACTATGCAGATGGGAAGTCCTTTAAATCCTAATTCTCTCTACTGCAGGTTGCCCATGGAGAGCTACAGATTGAAGGGTTTCTTAATCAGTCCACAGTTGACTTGATTCCCAGAGACAGACAACATGAGTTTAATTATCTTGAGACATTTCAAAGGATATTGATGTCTAGTGATGGGAAAATAGCTACTTCTGTAAAGAATTGACCTTTCAGAATAGGAAGAAGGTCATTCACATTACCATCGTATATTTTGCCAACAGATTTAGACTGATCAATTAGGAAGGAGTACATCTTTTAATTGTTAAGAGGATAGAACCAGACAGTTTGAGTTCTGAGTTCAAATCTCTAATCATACTCTTACTAAGAATGTGTCCATTGGACATAGAGTCACCTATCATGATTTGCATGATAATAGCTAGATATATAGTGTTGTAAAGATTCAATGTGATGCAATCTTCCAATATCCATTGAGTCCTTGCCATGTGGACACAAGAAGGCAGATAAAGTCTTTCTTATTCCAGAGCTTACATCTTAGTGGTCCTCCAGAATTAATACATCTAAAGTCTGAGAACAATGCCAAACACAAAGGAATTGCCATCTCTGCTGTTATTAAGGCATATATTGAATCAGTGCCTTCTCCCCCAAAACATCATTCTTCTATTATACTTTCCCCTAGAAAGTCAATATAAATCTGCACTTTCTAGAGTTTTGTGTTGTTTTTCTGAATGGGAACATAGTAAGAGGCTGCAAACATCCTGACTTTCACACTTAGGGGACCTTTAAATGCCAGAAAAGATTTTTAAAAATCAAGCTCCATTTTTTAAAACTTACTGGTGATTTTTCCTGGCTACCCTGCCTTCAGTCTATGCTCCCCTATTATCAGGCCCCCACCAACCACACTGGCAAAGGCACCACTGGGTTTCTGGTAAAGAGCTGAGTGGTTCCTTACCACAAACTGGAGGAACAGTGTGGGCAAAGGTGTAGCATTGCATTTTCCTGGACCATGTCCTTCTTCATTTGGCAGATTCAGCTCACATTTTTGAGAATGGTGGGATGGTGGGAAATAATACTTAACTTTGTAACCTTGATTCTTCTCCTTTCTCTCAATGGTTCTAACAGGACAACTGAAATTTATATTGCCTGATTGAAAAGAGGCTTTATTGGACCCAGACAAGAAGTTAGCCTTCCAATACCTTCCTAGTCTCCAAGCCATAAAAAGTTAAATGCTTAGAATTTGTACCTTACAAGATACAATAAATGAGGTAACTTTTTTTTTTTTACTGGTAAACAATCAATAGCCTATTAAAATAAAACTAGTATACAAGTCTTTGATTTTTGTAGAGGGACGTTTTATTTTGGTCCTTGAAGATTTTCCAGTAGAGCTGGAATAATTGTAGATAAGATTTTGGAAGTAGTATGTTTAGAAATAAAATAATGCAATGTGCAGTAACTCAACTTGATAAACAGGTTAATTGCAATAATGTGTGGCATGTAGATCTTTTTCCACTAAGACTTTTGAAATTTAGAGAAACTCATAATGTTTATGTTTGTCATTTAAGGATTTAAGGTGTTATTAATATTCAGAAACATGTACTCATTTCCTTTGAAGGGAGATAATTTAGTGGCAATAAAATAAATGCTGGCTTTGGATCTGAACAAAGTGACTTTAAATCCTGGCTCTTCTACTTACTTGCTATGAGATTTTAGAGAAATGGTTTAATCTTGACTTTTTTAACCCAAAAAATAGGAAGATACCAAATGTTATTAGTACAATGAGGTGTTACACAAAGATTGTGGAAAATAGTAAATTAGGTTGCACTAGTATTTTAGGAGTTTTAGCAAAATAATAAAATACCTAGGTTCCCAACCTCAGAGTTCTGATATAATTGGTCTTGAGTGGGGCTGAGTCACATTGTTTTTTATAAACATCTAGACAGACATGGTCCCTAACTCTCATGAAGTGGACATCCTAAAAAGTACAAATGATTTAGGTAATGAATTAAATTTAACATATAATAATTTAAGTTTTAGAATCAGACAGATCTGTAATACCTTGCTAGCTGTGTGTCCTTGGGCAATAACTTCATTTTCCTGAGTCTCAGTTTTCACATATATAAAGTATACACTAAAGTTGATGCATTTAAATCTCTTAGCACAGCGATTTAGGACTGCCATATAGTAGGGTCCCTTTAACTGTTATCATTCACTGTAATTTCTAAAGTATTGTGGGTAATAGTTTTAGCTTAAAAAATGCTATGACTGATTGTTGAGGCCTGCAAATGTCTAATTTCCAAGTTATAATATGTAATTTTACAAGCAGATAATGTATCTATCAAAAGTTAAGCAAAATCGCATTTCTATCTCATCAATGTTGAGATGCAGCAGTTAATAGCCTTTTTCTCATAGCAACACATCATCACTACTACTACTGTCTGTATACCTTTCTATAAAGTATATTCATGAGCCATAGGATATTAGGTTCAGAATTCATCTGTACTTTAACATACAAACTTGGTTTCACATCCTTTTATGATTTTGTTTCCAATTTCTATTATGCATGCTTTGAAGTTTCATCTTAGATCTTGGTATATACAGGAATATGTTTTTTTTAAAAGGCAGTAAGCATAGAGGAAAGATCACCCAACAGATTCTTTCATCCAGATGAGTTTCAATTCAGGTTCTATTTCATTTTATCCTAATACTTATAAACCTAAAATTCCCTCATAGACTCCTAGTTTTAATTAAAATCAGCATTACATTGCCTGGAGGAAAAGTCTACTTTTCCAGTTTTTCTCCTTTTACAAAGAGTTCCAGAACATTAAGATTATAGCTTTTGGCCTAATAATTTAACCTTATATAAGCACAGGGTGATTTTCACCATATCAAATCTGGTATTTATCATTTTTGGCAGTCTCTGATTGCAAATGAAATTTCCCAGAATATTATAAAAGAAAGACATCGGTGGGTGAACACTCTTGATTTATAGTACAAGACCTTGGTTTTAAAATAATCTTGTTGGACAATTTGGCTTAATTCTTATTTTTCTCTTGATTTTAGACCTTAATGTAGCTAAACTAAACACTTTAATTTGAACAATTAATTAAAAATTAGGGACATGTCTATTCCATATGAAGGAATAATTAAGGGTATAATTCCTCAGTTCTTTTCTTTATTTTGGCTTCTTTGATTTTGGCCCAAAGCAGAACACATGTACAAGTGCTCAACGAAGCCCTTTTGTCTTGAAAATAGAAGATATGATTTTAAAACATGAAGCTTATACACAAAGTTATACATACATAACACTCAGAATTGTAACTTACCCCTAAGCAGGCCATGAAACAGACCCCCACCCCCATCACAGAAAAATTCAGTTCTGTTGTTCTCAATTTCGTGACAGTAGAAGTTGAGATTTCCCAAGGAGGAGTTGACCTGTTGTTTGAACAAAAAAAATCTTCTAAATTCTTTGTATCATTCCAGAGTACTACTGACCTTCTCCTCCAATATAAAAACTTTTCCTAAATTGCTTTTATAAGTATGATGTGATTCTGCTTCCCTGCTCTATCCCATTAAACCTCGAATGGACTCAGCACTCTCCACCATCTGGTCCTAGGTCATTAATCCAGCTTCAGCTTCTCACCGACGTGATTTTTCTACTTGAGCCAAACTTAGCTATTTGTAGTGTCCTAAATAGACATCATGCATTCATATCCTGTGCCCTAATGTACCTTGTGAAATAACAAGAAATATGCGTATTAGTCTTTGCCCCCAGTCCCTGGAACAGAGCTCATAAAACCCTGGGAATTTCCTGAGCAATAGGGGTACCAGGAGAAGCTTCCTTCTAATGTTTGGTCTCTGCCCTGGTTCCTTAATCAGAACTCCTAATACCCTTGTAAAATCGGGGTACTAGAAGAATCTTTTGTTCTAATAATACTTGACCTTTGACCCTAGTTCCTGACACAGGGCTCCTAAATCTCTTGGAATTTCCCAAGTGATAAGAGTTTCTTTTTGTTCTAATGAAGCAACTCTTGGTGGGCTCCTGGATAATCTCAGGATCAGGGTTCCATGTGATTGTGTAGTTTGAACTGCCAGTTTTACTTCTGGCTTCTCAGTAGCAGAGGGGGCTGAAGTTGATCACCAATGGCCAACAGTGTAATCAATCATATCTATGTTATGAAACTTCCACAAAACCTCAAAAGCAGCTACTGGAGAGCTGAATGTGTGGAGATCCCTGGAATGTGGCTACCCAGAGCATGGAAAAAGCTCAGCACCTCTTCTCCCATACTTCTTCCTATGTATACCTTCCATCTGGCTATTCATTTGTTTTCTTTGTCATTTCCTTTATAATAAACCATGCATGTAGATAAAGTGTTTCCCTGGGTTCTATGAACCACTCTAGCAAATTAATTGAGTCCAAGAAAGGGATCATGAGAACCCCGATTTAGAGCTAGTTAGGCAGAAGAACAGGTGACCATCTGTGTTTGCAGTTGGCATTTGAAAGGGGAGAGCAGAGCAGTCTAGTGGGGCTGAACACTCAGCCTGTGGTATCTCTGAAGCTATATGTAGTTAGGTAGTGCCAGAACTGAATTGACTCAGAGAACTCCCAGCTGGTGTTGAATGGAGAATCTTCAGAATTGATTGGTTGCTAGTAGAGAGAATTCATCACATATTTTGGTGAACAGAGGTTAAGTATTCAGTATTATACTGAGTGTGTGTGTAAAAAAACACTTTTTATTTCCTGTGTAATATAGTTTGGATGTTTGTATACTCCAAATTTCATGTTGAAATTTGATTTCCAATGTTAGAGGTAGGGCTGGTAAGAGATTTTAGGTCATAAGAGCAGATTCTTCATGAACTGTTTGGTGCTGTCCTCCCAGTTATGAATAAGTTCTCACTCTATTAGTTCTTGTGAGATTCGACTGTTATAAAGAGCCTGAAACCTCTTTTCCTTCTCTAGCTTTCTTTCTTGCCATGTGACATGCCTTCTCTCCCCACCTCTCTACCATGTATGGATGGATGCTTCTTGAGACCCTCCCTAGAAGCAGATGCTGGTGCCATGTATTTTGGAAAACCTGGAGAAGCATGAGCCAAATAAATCTCTTTTCTTTATAAATTACCCAACCTCAGGTATTCCTTTAGAGATAAAAAATGGACTAAGACACTGTCTCTACATATAACCTTACCTTTCTTTAAAAAGACACTCCTTTTTCTTCCTCTACCTAAGGATACCCTTCCCTCTCTTTGGAAGAAATCCTCCACCTTCTTTCTATCTAAGTCCAATCTGAACATTAGCTTTCATGTAGTCTTTTATGATCATGAAGTGTTATAACTTTAATCATCCTTTTAATTTGTCTTGACTATTTTGTTTTTCTTCAGTTAGACCAAAAACTACTTGAGAGGAGATTGAGTAATAATTTTTCTTCCCACTAAAACACATAAACTTCCTTTTTAAACAAATATGTATTGAGTACCTATGTGTCAAGTTCTCTTCTAGACATTTAAGACACTTCAGAGAACAAAATGTGCCCGTTTGCAAAGACCAAATAACTGCTTATTTTTAAATTTACTATATCGGAGAAGAATGGTAAGTTTATATAAATTCTAATATTTAAGACATTATGATGAGCACTTAATGAAGTATTCAATTTATTACTGATGAACTTTGATGGACTGGTTTATTGTCAGAAATTTCTAGAAAGAAGGTAAAAATAAAAATAATAGTTATTTAACAATAGAAAAATATTATATTATTATTTTCATTTACTATTCACAATAAATCTTGAAAGATACTTAACATCTTACAGGGTGCCTTTTTATAAAGTAAAAAAAGAAAAATGTATCAGAAGATAGGTGACCTAACGAAAAAGTCGCAATCTGTTTATATTAGAGTACTTTCTTATTCACAAATAAATGGCATCTATGTCTTGCTTGCTGGCATATCTGGTATGAAGGACGGATTTTAACTTACATGACACTCTTAAATGATCCTTTTAATCTGCTGATCACAATCTTGGTTGAACTCTGATATGTTGTTATCCAAAAACAATTCTCTAATAACAACTAGGAGTCTTGCAATTCAACTGAATTCGGACACTAACTACCTGGAGTTGGCATGGATCCCACAGGTTGAGGGCTCACTCTCATGTGATTGTCCCCACTTGAGGCACAAGCCTTAAAGAGAGTCTCCAAGCTACGTATACTTTTGCCTGACTGACTAAACATGTAGGTTTCCACAACCCTTCCTTAGGTGTGTGAATTCATTAAAATGATTCACAGAACTCAGGAAAGCAGGAAAACACTGTGCTTGCAATGATAGTTTTATCACAGAGAATATCGTAGGGGCTAAAAAATTGTATAAACACATATTTTAAAAAAATTTTTTATTTTAAAGATGTGGGTTATTATTCAGGGTTAGGTATACAAATGTTCATTATGCAGGTACCTTTGTTGATGAGGTGCCCCCCACCGGGGGCAGTTTTTCAAAGTTGAATTGAATTATAGTACCGATATGCAGTATGATATTTGCTCAGAAGATGAATACTAACAACACCATATGACAGGTAGGGCAGTCAAAATCTCAGGAGAGCAGTTATCATTTGAGGAGCGCAAGACCAATTTGAAGTGGTATTTGAAATTCGAGAACATTGTGGAAGTACAACAATGACGGAGGTGTGATTATGCAACAGAATCTCCAACAGGCCTACAATTGTATGCATTCATGATAAGTATGAGATGTATAGTACCATGTGTAAATGTGCACAAGGGAAGATATGGGAGACTCCCACAGAAACAAGTCCTGCAGTAGTTCACTGTAATCAGAAGTGTCTGAATGCTAATGGTAACCACTTTGAGCACCTCCTGTACTTGCAAAAGTCAAATGTGACTTGTGTTCATCTTTTGTTGTTGGTATATATTGAGTATTACAATTTTAGTACAGATTTTTTCCTTTTCTTAAAATATGTGTGTGTGTATATATATATATAAAGTGAAAAAGAAAAATGTATCAGAGGATATGTGACCTAATAGATACACTCTATAAAACCCAGGAACTGCTAAATGGAAGAAATTCACAGGGCAAGGTATGGAATGGAGAGGTGAAGAGCTTCCATGCCTTTTCTTGGCATGCCACCCTCCCAGCACATTGATATGTTCACCAGTCTGGAAACGTCTCATATTTCTTTGTTCAAGAATTTTTGTGGGTTTGGGCTCGGTGGCTCAGCCTGTAATCCCAGCACTTTGGGAGGCCGAGGTGAGTGGATTGCCTGAGCCCACGGGTTCGAGACCCACCTGGGCAACTTGGTGAGACCTCATCTCTACAACAAATCAAAAATTAGCTGTGCGTGGTAGCACATACCTGTAGTTTCAGCTACTTGGAAGGCTGAGGCAGAAGGATCGCCGGAGCCCAGCAGGTCGAGGCTGCAGTGGTTGGGAGTGGGAACTCAAAAAAAAAAAAAAAAAAGAATTTTTGGTGAAATTTTATGATATAGGCATAATTGATTAAATTATTGGTCATTTGTGGTTGAATTAATCTCTAGCCTCTCTTCTCCCAAGTTTTATAATTGTTCATTTGTATTGCTACAAAGAAATAGTTGGGGCTGGGTAATTTTTAAAGAAAAGAGGTTCATTGTGCTTGTAGTTCTGCAAGCAGTACAAAAAGCACAGTACCAGAATCTGTGTCTGGTGAGGGCTACTTCAACTCATGGCAGAAGACAAAAAGTAGTGGATGTGTGCAGAGACCACATGGCAGGAGGGGAGGCAAGAAAAGGAGGTTGGAGGTGCCAGGATCTTTAACTACCAGCTGTTTGGGGAAATTATATAGAAAGAACTCACTCATTACCACAAGGATGGCACCAAGCAGTTCATGAGAAATCTGCCCTATGACCCAAACATCTCGCATTAGGTCCCACATTCAACACTGGGGATCAAATTTCACCATGAGCTTGGGTGGGTCAAATCTCTAAAAGATAGCACCCTCCCATGGACACAGATTGGATATGAAATTCCCAACCTTGAATCAGGTGGTTGATTCCTCTGGCAATGAGATCTCATCCTGAAGTTACCTAGGGGACTGCCAAGAGTTGTCTCATCAGCAAAAACCCAGGTGTGGTCAAAAGGGGCTTGTGACAAATAAATAAAAGGTACTCTTGTCACTTAGAAAATTTCAGGATATTAGGAGCTGTGTACCAGGAGCCAGAAACAAAATATATATATTTTTAATTACACTGTAATTAGAAATATCCAAGAAGCTTTTAAACCAATGTCTGAACCCTTTTGCTAAAGGTTCTGATTTAACTGGTCTGGAGTGTAGCCCCATCACGAGCACTTTTAAAGCACCCTTCAGTTGGTTCTAATGTATACTCAGAGTTCAGTGCTATTCATTAAATCAAGGGAGGTTTGGGATGTTAAATATTTTATAGCAAACTTACAAAAATGTGTTGAGCCACGCACTATACTAACTTCTGAGGAAACAACAAGGCAACAATGAACAAGTCAGATTTTTTTTTCCTTTCCAGATGGAGCTTACAGTTCAGTAGGAAAGACTGAGATTACATATATGTGGCAAGTAAAACAGAGCAGATGGACCTGAGAAGGTCAGGCAGAAAATACTATGAGAACATACAGCAGGGAAGTACAGAATAATTAAGAGATGGGGGGTAGGGCCAGGGAAGACTTCCTTGAGGAAAAGACACTGAATAAGAATGAATAAGAGTTAATCAACCAAAGAGAGGCAAGAAAAATATGTGTTTTTTTGGCAGTTGTTGTCAACATGAGAATAATGAAACAGTAGTATCAGTATCATCTAGCAGTTGCTAAAAATATAATCAGGCCCCATGCCAGACCTACTGAGTCTGAATAACATTTTACTATTATCCTTAGGTGAATCCTGTGCAGAAGTTTCTCAAAGGATGAAAAATAGACCTACCATTTGACCCAGCAATCCTACTACTGGGTATATACTCAAAGAACTATAAGTTGTTCTACCAAAAAAGACATCTGCACACATATATTTATTGCAGCACTATTCACAATAGCAAAAACATGGAACTGACACAGGTGCCCATCATTAATGGACTGGATAAAGAAAATGTGGAACATATACCCCATGGAATACTATGCAGTCATAAAAGAATGAAGTCATGATCTTTGCAGCAACATGGATGTAGCTGGAACTATCACAGAAACAGCAAACTGAATACTGTGTGTTCTCATTCGTAAGTGGGAACCAAACACTGGGCACACATGATCACAAGGACCGGAAAACAGGCACTAGGATACTCCTAAGGGGGGGGGAGGGGTGGATAAAGGCTGCAAAACCATCCACCAGGTATCATGCTCACCACCTGGTGAACGGGATGGAAGGCTTTTCAGAAGCCCAGACCTGGCCTTCACACAATATACTTCACACAATATACTGGCCTTCACACAGTATACTTCACACAATATATTCACACAATATACACAATATGTGCAACTAATCTTCACATGTACCCCTTGAATGTAACATAAACTAAAATGAATTTCTTTAAAAAAGAAGTACAGCTCTTGACATCTCCCCAGAAAGAACTATTTAAGAATTCTTCAATGAGATCTCAGAGGCAGCTCTTCTTCCTGTCCGTCAGAGAACTAGTTGTACAAATATTCCTATACACCCATGAACTACCCTAGGATGCTTCCAATAAAATTATCTTTATTTAAACTAGTAAGATTTACATTTCATTGTTTTCAAGAAAAGTACCCTATTACAAAGCTTCCGTTTTCAAAATGCTAGGAAAAAAATAGCGAAAACTCAAATTATATCTCACATGTTTAATTCAGTATTTGGTAATATATTTCCAGCACGTCATACATAATCCGAAATATCATTCCTTCTCTTCATAATTCAACACACATGTAAGTTTTAATCCAATTAGTTTTGACTGATGTTAAGAATTTAGTGCTCTTTTGGTGTTAATGATGTCCATCTTGTTCTCAATTCCATATATTTAGTTTGTGAAGACTGAGTTGATTATTTACTATTGCATAACAAAATATCCAAAATGTAACAGCTTAAGACAAAAAATAAATAATTAGGTATCTCAGGAGTAGCTTAGCTGGGTCATTTTTGTCCAATGTATCTCATGAGATCAGAGTCAAGATGGTAACCAGGGAGCTACAGTCATTTGAAGACTTGCCCAGGGATACAGAGTCTGATTCCATGAAGGCTCATACCCTTGGCTGACATTTTGATGCTGGATGTTGGCAGAAGGCCTTAGTTACACCTGTACTTCTTCACAGGTGTACTTAAATGTCCTCATGCTGTGAGTGTAGGCATCCCCTAAGGAAAGTGACCTATGAGAACATGGCAGAAACTACAATATTTTTAATGATCTAGCTTCCAAAGTCAAATCATGCACCACTATTTTTGCAGTATCCTGTTGATTACAGATCAGATCTATTCCAAGGGAGGAATGGTGACTCATAAGGGTGTGAATACCATGAGGGAAGAAACATCTTGAAGGCTGGCTAACACAAGATCCGTATTTCATATTATTTGACTTTTCTGCTCCCAACTTAATAAAAAAGACCCATACACAGTCACATATGAAACATCTTCTATGCAAAGATGGTGACCTTCTTGAAACTGACAGTCAGAAACATTGTATGATGATATTTTAATGTATATAATAATGGTAAAATATAATATCTAACACATACAACACTTCATAAGCAGCATGCACTGGTTTAATGACCTTTTTATATTAATGCACTTAATTATTACAACAAACTTATGAAGTAAGGACTTTTTGTTCCCATCTTACTACCTAGGCAGAAGGACCAGCCAAGTACAAAGGCTCAAGGCAGGTACATGTATAGCTATTTTAAGGAAGAACATAAAGGGCCATGAAATTAGAGCAAAATAAGTAAGGAGGGAGAACTAGGGAAAGGGTTTGGAGAGTTAACACATGGGGAAGTAGGCAGAACATGTAAGGCTCTGAGGGTTACAGTAAGGACTTACTGGGGTGGCTCTATGGCTGTGCTAAGAATGACTTGAAAGAAAACAAGAGTAAGCCAGGCTCTGTGGCTCAGCCTGTAATCCCAAGCCTTTGGGAGGCTGAGGTGAGTGGATTGCCTGAGCCCGCGGGTTCGAGACCTGCCTGGGCAGGCGAGACCTCATCTCTACAATAAATAAAAAAAATTAGCCAGATGTGGTAGTGTGCGCCTGTAGTTCCTGCTACTTGGAAGGCTGAGGCGAAAGGATCGCTGGAGCCCAGCAGGTTGAGGCTGTGGTGGCTGGGAGTGGCCATTGCACTCCAGTCTGGGTGACAGAGTGAGACTCCAACTCAAAAAAAAAAGAGTAGACACGGAAAGTCTGGTTGTGTACTACTGTAGCAATCCAAGTGAAGGGTATCATGTTTGGTCCAGGATAGTAGAAGTGAGGTGGTGGGAAGTGATAGAAGGAATGGAATGGAACACCCATTTGAAGACACCTAAAAAAAAAAAAATCATGATAGAGATTCTGAAGGGGCCATAGGGATTAGGGGAACAGCTATCTTGGAGTAGAATGATGGTGCTCTGATAGCAGAATCTGATAGCAGATATCAGATGGTGTTCTAATAGCAGAAAGTACTGCCCCTGCCCTACACTCCCCCACTACTTACAGAAAGAAGCTGATTTAAAACAAAAGAGATTTTGATGACCTACTGAGTTGCTGGAAATAAGTTCAGAAATGTAAAGACTGTTTAAAAGAACGAGTACTATGAAGGTTTAGAAGCGTGTTCTTTAAAAAAATTGTGACTGACAGATGATCAAAGGAAACCTTGGCAAACTCTCCTGGCAGTTGAACAAAAAGGCACACACACACACACACACACACACACACACACACACACATCCATATCAAATAATAGATTTGTTAAATAAAGTAGATTTATTTCTAGAATTTTCTACTAGCTATTTACAGTGGAACTGTAGCTTTCAGTGCCTTATGGATAATTCAAATATCAAATCAAAGTGTCAATATTTTTTCTCTTGAACACAAACACAACACAAGGGTCAATAGAATGTCTATTAATAGCATACAGTCCTGGAGTAATAGAGATTCAGTGCATTACTCTGCCATCCTCAGCACGGACAAAACAAAATATCTTAACTAATGAGGAAATTAGACTCTTTGAGATGATTATTTCTTCTACAAACATTTGAGTACCTCTACAGCAAATCAAATGCAAGTGAACTATTACAGGAATTTTATAGTGTTTTTCTTTTCAACATATGAAATCAGTAAGTCTCAAGTGGAATAAGGATATAAAATGTAGTATTCTAGACCTGGAAGAAATAATGGAGATAACTTAATCCATCCTTCTTGACCTCCACTCACTTGATAGAGAAATTAAATGGACGCACTTGAAAGTGAAGCAATTTGCTTCATGTCACACGGCTAGTTCGTTTCAATGTTAGAATTGGAAAGCAGATATCTCTGTCACTCTGCCTTTGATTCCATTATAATCACAGTCATTTTCAAAATTTAAGCCATTGAAAATGCATGTCTTCCCTATTTGGATTCACGTTGACATCTACCGACAGTTCTGTGAGGTCAGGTACGAGAATGGCATTTCCATTTTCTACTCTGGAAATGCACATCTAAGGCCATGACATCCTCAGAGTGAAAGGAAAAAGTTCACAGAGCCATACACAGGCAAGTTTGTTTCACTCACATGCACTTCCTTGGTGCCACAGAGTACCTAGTGCATACAACAGACTCAGTACATTTCACTAAATGCATGAATAGATTTCTCTTCCCTTAATGTTAACCCAACCCAGAAATCACACGGATTACAGTGAAACTATAGTTTTCACTGCCTTCTGGATAACTTGTCTGCCTCTGCTGGGGTGGAAATGAAAGCTTTTTTAAAATGTTATATTTTCATTTAATAACTTTCAAAAAATCACAGCAAAGGCTCTCAAAGATAGAAGACCTGACTCTGCTTTAGTCTAGGCCAGTATGCAGGTAAATGAAGAAATAAAGAATGTGTGGACTTTGAGAGGCTGAGGTAGGAGAATCCTTTGGAGCCAGAAGTTTGACACCAGCCTGGGCAACATAGTGAGAAAAACAAAAGGAAAGAAAAGTCAAGTGGCATGCATCTGTAGTTCCAACAACTTGGGAGACTGAAGCAGGAAGATAGTTTGAGCCCAGGAGTTGGAGACTGCGGTGACCTATGATCACACCACTGCACTGCAGCCTGGGCAACAGGGTAGGAACCTGTCTCTAAAAATAAAAGTAACCAAAAATTAAGAAAGTGAGGAGGGATTCTCCTCCAGACATAAGAGGAGAGAAAAATCACGCAAGTGCTGATAAGAAGAAATAAATGAAATAATGCAGAAAAAAGAAAAAACAAGTAAGTTTTTGCTTCTTGTAAAAATCTGTCTGCAATGTGCCTTCTTTTTGTAGATAGTCAGCAGGTTAAAAGTGTCTTTGTAGTCCATCATGTCTTGAAATTCTTGTGCTTATAAAATTTTACCTATTAAACCGTATGCCTGGTTCTTAAATTAAACGTGACACCAAACCATCAATCACAAGGGGGAAATAAGTTTCATGAATGTGGCCCCCCAACACAATTCCAGAACATGAACAGACAGTTTATTTTCTACTGTCAGTACACAAGAGCAATTTCATCTTTTACTGAATCTTTTGTTTCCCAAAATAAAATGTGGCCAACAGTAAGTTGTAAGACCTTGAAATCTGTTGACTATGTAAGAGCGTTCACATGAAGATTCGATAAAAAAGAGACTTTACTCACTCCACAGCTGCGTGGCGACCTTTAAGTATGTTGCCAGAATGCAGCTGCCTAAAAGAGAGTATTTAGCAACCATCTACTGCCTTTTCCCAGTGTGGACAGATAATAATTTACTGCCAAGCAAGAGACCATAATGGAGTCCTCTTTAAAGATAAAATTTTAAAAGTCAAAGTCATATTTTACAGGTTGTGCAACCTCAGCTCATTCTCAATGGAAAGGCAATTGGCTATAATCGGGAGGGAAATGTTAGTTTCTTGATGCTGTTATTTGAAGACACAATATTGTGTGCACAAATATATACACACGTGTACACACAGAGGTCCACTGGTTAATCCTCACTTTCCCCTTTTTTACCTGAATCAGAACAAGTGTGAGGCGAATGAGGCACTTGCTTTGGGTGCAGTATTTAGGAGGAGACCAAAAACTCCTCCATCAAGATAAAGATCAGAAATGTTGTGTCAAGCCACATGGAACTCCAAGATAAAAAGAAAAATCAGTAGTAATGATTTTGCTTTTATTTAAAATGCTGTTTTTTTGTCATACTTTTTTGGCATTATCTTTGATTTGTAAAATATGGTATTGAAATATTATTTATTTTGACTACTGAACCTCGGGCATCCTTTAAGTTTTGCTTGTAATTCGAGTGTCCTGTTTCTCTTACCCAGGCCCCCCTAGTGTTGGTCCCATCCAGATGATTCTGTTTTTATTAAAGGGAGTGCAAGAAATGTTCAAGGTTTCAAGGATTCCCTCCTATGACTTCATATTCTCAATGAACATGAGGAATGTTCCACCCTTGTATAATTCCTCCAAAAGTATGGCCCTAGGGTACTTTAGAAGGCCAATAAATGTAAAGAAGAAATTAACAACCTTCAAAATATACCACTATGGAAATGTAAGGCTAAGTAAGGACTTCGAGGATTAGAACACATATCTATGAAATGGAGTCTTTTTATAGCATCCACCCTGGAACACATCTGAACAACTGCAGTGATTAAGAACATTCTATTTACCAACACAATCAATTTGAACTGAGATCTCTTACGATGTTATTCCTTACACTGAGTCAGATTTGAGTCTTTCTTTTTGAAGTTTCACACATTGGCTGACTTTGACCCCCTTGAGCTATTATTTAACAAGACTAATCTTTCTTTTACTCTTAAAATTTGAAGGCAGATAAAAGCTGTCATTCTCTTAAAGTGAGTAATTTTTTTGGACATGATTTGGAGATAACTACTAATTTCTTATTAAATGTTATATTGGAACTTGAATTATATTGAAATAAGAATGAAAATTTTGCAGCCATAGTCATCATAATTCAGTGCTTAGATTGTTTCTTTAGCGTTGAACAGGCTCTGATCTTCTTACCCCTGGCTGGTCATCAGAATCTCCTGATGGAGTTTAAATAATATGTGTGTGGATCAATATTTTAGGGAGGTGTCTTCTTAGATCTGGGGTGAGACCCAGGCATACTTATTTTTTAAAAACTCTCCAGGAGACTGAAAGGTTCAGGTAGGTTGAAACCACCGCTGTCACACTAGTCAGCTCAACAGGGATAGCCATTTGCTCCTGAATTCCTTGGAGTCAGGCAAGAAAAACTACAGGTTAAAATATTTTATTTACTTTCCCAAAGTAAGTTCCTTCTCTGTATTTAAGCTCCTGAAAGTGCAATAATTGTTTGATTGTGGAAAAGAGATTATGTGGGGATTGAGTACTTTTCCTGAATTGCTTATGGGGTAGAAAAATTAGATAAATAAGGTGGCACCCTGAAGCAATATGTGACAGGTGTTCTAGAAATCAGAGAAATCTCAGTGAATTTTCTGGATTTTAACTCAGGGAAAATACTCATTTATCTTGTAAAACACTGTAATTAAAGATCATGATAATAACACTTTACATCAAAAATTTTGTGACTATGTTGTTATATCTTTGGTGCCTCTCGAAAACTCCATGATGAAGGCGAGAAATACATTCATGCGTCTACCTACTTCAACAACTTGTTCATGCCAAATACAGAAAACAGACATTCTAATGCTAACAGTATTAATTTAACTTAGTAAGAGCCCCCATAATCATAATATCAGTCTCCATGAAATATGCTATAAAGTATTTTGTTGGGTTAAGACAAAAATGTTAATTCAAAACAGGAGAGTTAAAAAAATCACTACAGATTAACCAGGTTTACATGATCTAATATTTTTATTGGGATTTCAATTTGATTAAAAGATAAGAAATCTTTCTAATTATTATTTTAGTATAAACATTCATTGGCTTAATGAAATTTTACTGTACCTGATTAACAGTTGGTTTTAGACACAAAAGCCAAGTTCTACAAAAAGGGAGAAAAAAGCATGTGTGGTCTTGCTGGCTGTTTATTTGGGCAGAATCAGAAGCACTTTTAACTCTGGCTAGAGTTCCTATTTTTAAACTATTTTCCATTTATAAGTACATAATAGCCACAAGGAAATACCTTCAGGTTTTCTGTGCTACTCTGATTGGTTCTTTCAGGAGAGAATCAGTTAAAGTTGAAATGCACATCTTTAATTAAGAGTAATTTCAATTCTAGGATCCATTATACTTATAAGCAAGGATTATATACCAAGCATTGTGCTAGAAACTCTGGATTCAGAGATGATTCAGATATAGTACTTATTTTCACTTTTTTTTTTTTTAACTAAGTTGAAGAGAGATGGCAGTTGTACCATAGGGCTAATCTATTGCAGATTCAAGGTGGTTCCTGACATTAGATTGGAGTCTTATACCAGTAAACCACAGCTCTTTTTATCTAATGTAATGAGACTGAACTGACTCAAGGTGATTAAAACAGAAAATCATAACTCGATGACTTTAAATATTTCAAAGCTATTTGTATTAACCAATCTTGTGATGGTGGTTTTGCTTTGAGTTCATAATAATTAATAAAATTAATAACCATTTAAGATAAATATGTAGATTTTAGAACAGGAAGTATTATTGACATGATTTCTAAATATATTGATATAATTAAACCCAATGTGTCACTTGTCAAACAGCTTCAGGTGTTATATGCACAGGAATTATCAAAGCAGGATATCTTTATATATTCAGAACTGATTTTTTACAAAAGAAAAAAAAATCTCTCTGAATTGGCTAGACTCTGTTAAGCAAATTACTGTCAATTTGAGTCCTTTGAATCATAATCAAATTTTACTGCAAGTGCAGGTTATCCTTGACCAATCCCCTTGAGCTAGAAAGATATGCATTGTCTACTCAACTTACAAAATTATCAGCAAAAGAGAACAAAAAAGGAGACTTAAATGAGAGACAGTTTCACAGAAACTATCCATGCTATAGTTGTCCAGCATGTCATGTTGGATTCATTTTGACAGAAACGGTTTTCACAGAATGCCCACCAGACATGTTCTCACAGGCTGTTTTGCCATCTGTAGTATTAAAGAATATCCATTATGGGTGCCTTGGGGCTAATCGTTTAGAATTGATTACAAAATGTTCATGATGCTTTGCCTGAAGTGGAATTATTGACTTTAATTTTCCCCTCCCCCTTAAATCCAACCAATAGCCTTATTAAATTATAAACAAAGAATAAACTATATTTTATACATTATAACCTTACTGAAAACACGCACACACACATTTGCTTGTGATAGATCTCTGCTAATAATTTAACCAAATTATGCTTGTAGAAAATTTATGAATAATGTAATCTACTCTAGATACCAGTTTCTCCTTGATTTATTTATGCAAAAAGACACATCTCAAAATTCACAAGCATCCAGTTCATAAAAAGGAATGATGAGGGATTTTCCCCCCCTTAAGTATGGCATTCATATGCATTTGAAATTGCATGGAAAGCAGTAAACATGACCTGAGATGCTTCATTATGAGATACACCGAATTATCTCAACTTAGGAAACAGAAAGTTCATATGGATATTTTAAGTCCTTTCTTTTTTTCTTTTTGAGTCAGAGTCTTACTTTGTCATCCAGGCTGGAGTGCTATGGCACAATCATGGCTCACCAGAGCCTTGTCCTCTTAGAATTCACTTCCTGGGCTCAAGTGGTCCTCTGCCTCAGCCTCCTAAGTAGCTGGGACTATAAGCATGCACCACAATGCTTGGATAATTTTTTGATGTCTTGCTATGTTGGCCAAGCTAGTCTTGAACTTCTGAGCTCAAGTGAGTGTCCTGTGCTGGCCTTCCAAAGCGTTGAGATTACAGATGTGACTTTAAGTCATTTCTTAAAGTTGGAACACTTCACCCTTAGATATTCTGACCAGGTTATTTAAGAAAATTTTCATTTTTGTAAAGAGCCTTTCTTTTTTTTTAATAGCCTTTACAGAGTTGGAGATACCAATGTGACTGAACAGTCAGTGCTTGATACTCACAAGCACAAAGAAATCCTTTAAGTGGACTCCAAAGTGATAATTCTAGTTCTTTGTTTTCTCTTTTATGCACGGTCTTTGAACTCCATATAAAGCACAATTATGAAAACATATTCTCACCTCAAAGGACAAATTATTTTTCAAGGTGTTATCAAGAGAAAATGATATAATCATTATGCAAATTGGATGCTTAATTGCTAGGCTCTATGAATCATGGAAGCTTAGATACAGAACTGATACCAGAGGTCATTCGGTCATTGAGTGCACCTCTCACCACAAGAAGACCTAACATACACCAGATAAGTCTGATCATAGCATACATAGCATAGCATGCAACATACTTTGTGATAAATTGATGAATGTCTTTGACAGAAGATGGAATGATTCATTTAGTATACTTTTGGCAGGTCCTTCTACTTTGGGATATTTTTAAATGTTGGAAATTTCTTCATTTTTAGGTAGACATTTGTTGCTTCCAGTTGTCCATTACTCTGTCCTAATAGAGTTGTTGTCTGCAGTCTTGACGTAATAGTAGGAGAGCTCTCCACTCCCACGTCAGCAACTGTGGCAGGCCTCTTTCACCAGGTGCTTCCTCTCCCTGCTCAAGAGACAGGCACGTGCCGTGATCATAGGACTCTTCTGTCCCGGGACTTTAAATCTTGTGTGGAGCAAAACAAAGATGAAACAATAAAATAGACAGTTGAAGGGTTTAGAGTCACTTTGGTGCTGGTGTGCTCATCAGATGATTCCTGCAGTTTCTGCTGCTGGGCCCCAGGTTTCCTTAAATCCAGCCTCTTGCTAAATTAAAATCTCCAGTTTTCCTTTCAATTTTTGTGGATCCTGATGTCTTTCCAATCCATCCTGTTTACTTAAGTTAAGCCAGAGCCTGTCTCTATTGCATGCAAGTAAATTATTTTCTCATCAACATTCCCACTAGTTTTCTCGTGTGCCCAAGTTTACTTTCTAGACATTGTCCTTATTCACAGACTTAGCTTTCAAATATAAAGTCCTACCTACTATTTAACTCCCTCCTTTCAGTCAAACATATGTGTCTTACAACTGCTATTTAGATTATTAGAATTCCATATCTTAGGTAACTCTGATCACATTTCTTCTTTGGAGAGTAGACTCACATGGAACTGAAAGTTAAATAAAACAAACAAATTATTCTGCCCTCTTTTATTTTTTTGAAGGAAGAGGATCTGGTTTCAGTCCCATTATCTTTAAAACCATGTGGTCATGTGTAGTTAACTTCCAAACTAAATTTAAGACTAAATTTACTGCTATATTTTGTCTAATTAATTATAGTCATTAGTTTGGTATCTACCTGTCATGGCTTTGTTAAAATATGATATTGTTCCTTCTGAATCTTCATTCAATTCACTGATAAAAATGTTAAATAGATCAGAACCCTGTAGTAGACCACCAATAAACTACTTATGGTTGACAGTGATTTAATAATCAACAGCTTTTAAAATAGATTTGTTTTAAAAACTCTGAATTACTTAGCATATCTAATCACTTAAAAATATCCACATATTTATGTATAAATCTGCTAAATTTCAGCAACTATTTTTTTGCAGTTCTTTAATATGATACAAACTATTTATAGTTAACTGATAAGTAGCATCATAATTAATGAGGAAAATGTGGCATAGTAACTTAATAATCGCCGATACAACATGGACATCTGACTAAATCAAGTTTCAGCAATAAGATTTATTTTTTACTGAGTACTTAATAACAGGAAAAATACTAAGATGTAATATTAAATGACCTGCCGGAAATTCATTAAAGTGTTAATAGTTGTTAGTTCTGGACAAAGGCATATAGCTAATTTTCTTACTACTTTTTGCATTAAGATAATTTACACCGTCTAAAGTTGTTAGTTCCAACTGTGTTCAATAAAAGTGAAGGATTCCATAACAAAATATAACAGGTTGAGTGGTTTAAACAACATAAATTTATTCTCTCAAAATTCTAGGGGCTATAAGTCTGAGATCAAGGTGTTAGCAGGGTTGATGTTACTTGAATGCTCCTGTCCCTGGCTGGTAAATGATTGCGTTCTCTCTTTATCTTTTATTTTTTTAACTTTAAACTTTTTTTAATTTTAAAAATGTGAGGTACATTTCAGGGTTAGTATACAAATATTCACTATGCAGTTACCCTTGTTGATGAGGTATGCCCTGTCTTCCCCAGGCAGATTTCCACTACTGTCAATCCCACCTCTCCGCCTCCCCCTCCCCTTTGCAGTTTCCCACTACAGTCAATCCTTTTCTTATAGCATTGCAGTAGTTGTTCAAGGTCCCCTTATGAATGAGAACACGTGATACTCAGTTCTTTGTTTCTGTGAAAGATTACTCAGTATTATAGACTCTAATTTCATCCAGGTTGCTGTGAAGTTCACGATTTCATTCTTCTTTATGGCTGCGTAATATTCCATCTTCCATCGTGTATATATACCACATTTTTTTATCCAGTCCTCTTTTGATGGGCAGCATGGTTGGTCCCATGTTCTTGTTATTGTGAACAATGCTGCAGTAAACATACGCGTGCAGGTATCTTTTTTATAGAGTGATTTGAGTTCTTCTGGGTATATTCCCAGTAGGGGGATTGCGGGGTCATAGGGAAGGCCAACTTTTAGAACTTTTAGGAATCACCACACTGTTTTCCATAGAGGCTGTACTAGTTTGCACTCCCACCAACAGTGTAGAAGTGTTCCCTTTTTGCAACTTCCTCTCCAGCATCTGTTATTTTTTGAGTTATTGATAATGGCCATTCTGACTGGAGTTAGGTGGTATCTCAGTGTAGTTTTAATTTGCATCTCCTTGATGACTAGTGAGACTGAACATTTTTTCATGTATCGGTTGGCTGCTTGTATGTCTTCTTTTGAGAACTGTCTATTCATCTATTTTGCCTATTTTGTAATGGGGCTGTTTGTTTTTTTCTTTTCAGTACTTTTGAGTTCCTTATAGATCCTAGATGTTAGACCTTTGTTAGACATGGAGTTGGCAAATATTTTTTCCCAGTCTGTGGGCTGTCTCCCTGGTCTCTTGATGGTTTCTTTGGCTTTGCAGAAGCTTGTCAGTTTAATGAGGTCCCACTTGTCTATTTTATCTCTTATGGCATGGGCACTTGGGGTTTTGATCAGGAATTGGTTGCCAGTTCCAATTTCCATGAGAGTGTCTCCTTCATTTTCTAAGGTTCTTATAGTTTGAGGTTTTATGTTTAGGTTTCTGATCCATTTAGAGTAGATTTTTGTGTATGGGGATAGGTAGGGGTCCTGTTTCCTTTGTGCCTGTGTCTTCTTCTCATAAGGACACCAATTATGTTAGATTAAAGCCAAACCTAATGACCTTATTTAACCTTAGTTAGGTCTTTAAGGACTCTATTTCAATTGGGGGCAAGATGGTATTGGATCTGGTCAGAGTGTCAGAGTCTCTGCATGGGCAAATGCACAAATAAAGTAATCTGCATCCATTTGTGTGTGCAAGTGGGTGAATGAATGTGCAATTAATGGGACACACGAGATCAAGCACTCAGGGTCCCCTGCAGAAACAGCTACAATTTGCCTTTTCTCTGAGTTTGGTACCAGCTGTCTGCAGAAAGATCCACTATCTCCAGGGCATCTCTTGAGAAAAGGCAGAATAGATCAGCTAGGACCTGGCCCGTACCACCACCTGCAGCAACAAGCCAGGCACCAGCAGCAGGAACTGTGGAGAAAGTGTGGGGAGGAAATATGGAGCTGAGTACCACCAGAGAAGAAAAACATAGACAGCCACCATTTTCTCCAACCCAGGACTGGGCAGAGACCTGCTTTATCTTGCCTTTTTCTGAGCTTTATCTTGCCTTCATCTAAGCCGCCTGCATCCTGAACAGCCTGCATCCTGAGACCAAGAGGTAATCTCCACACTCCTCTGAAATCGACCATCATTTGTCCAGAAAGGATACTCCAAGTGTACGACACTGGACAGATGCCCCATCCCAATACAGGACCATAAATGCATGCAATCAGAGTGGGAGACCTAGTGGTAGAAAATTTGGGAGCTTTTCCAGGGAAAATCTGCTGGAGAGAGTTGAACCCTGGCAATGTGGGCTGCGGAAGGAATGCAGAAAGGAAGCCAGAGTCAGACTCCCAAGGAAACCGTGGGGAGAGCCCACCCCAAGCCTGGACAGGGCTCCAGAGCCTTGACATCAGGTCCCAAGATCCAGAAATTGGTAACTGCTGGGAAGGGAGCAGTAGCTCCCTGCAGAGAAACTGAGCTGACTCTCTAACGCCTGGGCAGAGAAGTGCTCCAGGTCAGTTGGAGCATATTGAGACCAAGCGCTGATCTCTGTGTTGCATTGGGGTTGCTCTTTGCAACCTCAGAGAACATTGCCCCCAGTGCACAAGTCCTGGTGGGTAATGGCAGATTGAGAACCCCAGATGATCTACCCTCCACCTTGAGCCAGCTACTAGGTGATAGACACAGACAGTGGAACTGACCGAGAAGGAAGCTAGTGGCAGTATTGGTTTGTTTGTTGATTATCTCGTTTGGTTGCTTGTTGGTTGGATTTATTTTTCTTTCTTTCTTCTATTTCTCTTTCTCTGTTCTCTCTCTCTCTCTCTCTCTCTCTCTCTCTCTCTGTGTGTGTGTGTGTGTGTGTGTATGTATGTGTGTGTGTCTTTCTTTTTTCTATTTTTATTTTCTCTTCCTTTCCCTTTTTTTCCTTCCTTCTCCACTTTCTTTTCCCTCTCATTCCCTGTATTGGGCTCAGGAGCTATGCAAGCGTACTCACTGTAAGGTCATATTTTGCAGCTATAGAGAGTGAGTCCCAGCTGGCCCATTCACCAGATAGAAAACATCATGATCCGCCAATAGGTTATGAATCTTTGCTGCCCCCCTCATCCCCTATAAGTGTTCAAAATTGCAAAGAGATAACACAACATCCCATCCCATCCCTACTTCATAATTGAACAAACCCAGGGCCCCAGCTCAAAGAAGGACAAAAGGTAGAGCAAATATCAGAAGTGACTGATTCTCCATTTTCCATTGAGCAACAAAATTAAAGAGAAAGATAGAGGAATTGCTATACATGAAGAAAAACCAATGAAGAACTGCTGATAACCAGAGCCCCAGCAAAGTGTCAGTGCTAGAAGAACAGCCACTGGAGCACAAAAAATGGCTATCTCCAAGAACTACAGTACCCAGATGGTACTTATGGAGGTCAGAGAATTGTTAGATAGAGTGAATAAAAATCAAGAAATGCAAGGGATAAAACTAAATGAAATTTCCAGAGCTGGATAAGCTCAAGAAAGTGTACTTAGAAATAACAAATAAAAAATTCCATCCAAGAAATAAATTGCAAACTGACAAGCATGGGAAGCAGAATTGACCATGCAGAAGAAAGAATCTCAGAGCTGGAAGATCAAAATATGTAATTAACTCAGTCTATTAAAATATAGAAAATAAGCTGGGCTCGGTGGCTCAGCCTATAATCCCATGCCTTTGGGAGGCTGAGGTGAGTGGATTGACTGAGCCCGCGGGTTTGAGACCCGCCTGG
>NW_007258457.1:976809-1016838 GCF_000164805.1 Carlito syrichta | reverse complement strand
CTCCAGTCTGGGCAACAGAGTGAGACTCCAACTCAAAAATAAAATAAAATAAAATAAAACTTAAGACAAAAGAAGAAACTCTACAAGAGGAACGCAATTTTTATCAAGAAACCAAGCCTATGTCTGATTGAAATACCTGTAGTAGAAAGAGAAACAAAAATACCCTGAAACAAAAATTCCATGAGGTCATTCAAGAAAACTTCCCTCATCTGGACAAAAAGGCTTTATAAAAGCACAAGAGAATCAGAGAACCCCTGCAAGATAGCATCTGAGAAGATCAACTCCAAAATACACAATAATTTGCTTACATAAAATAGGTATAAAAGAAAAAACCTAAAAGCAACAGGGAAAAAGTTCAGAGTACCTTCTGGGAGAGATCAATCAGAATTGCTGCAGACTTATCTGCAGAAACACGACAAGCCAGAAGGAATTGGACTTTAATCTTTAATGCTCTCAGAGATAAGTAATTTTAACCAATAATTTCCTACCCAGCCAGGCTAAGCTTCATCAGTGAGGGAGAATTAAAGTCCTTCCCAGACATCGAATCCCTAAGAGAATATGCTGCTTCGAGATCAGCTCTACTGGAGACTGTAGAAAAGTGTTGTGAACAGAAGAAAAAAGAAACAAAAGAAAGATCATATGCTTCACAAGATCACAGACAAACACAGGAGCAGCAGAGCACACAGCATACCTGCAAAAATGAAAACACACACATATATGAACACAAAAGCTAAACAAAAACAAAACAGCCTTATAAGAGTATTATGATAGGGATAAACTCTCACATTTCAATAATCAGCCTGAATGTGATTGGACTAAAGTCACCATTGAAAGGACATAAAATGAAAAACTGCATTTAAAAAAACATGACCCAGTAATTTGCTGTCTCCAAGAAACTCATCTTACCACAAAGGATGCCCAAAGACTCAAAGTTAGAAGATGGAAAATGAATTTCCACATGAACAGATCACAAAAGAAGGCAGGAGTCATGATCTTAATATCAAACAAAACAACCTTTAAGCTATCAAAAACTGTAAAAAATGAAGGACACTACATAATGAAAAAAGGTTTAATCCATCAGCAAGAAATATCCATCTTAAACATATATGTGCCCAACACAGGAGCACCAGCTTTTATAAAGCAACACCTAAGTAAACTAAAATAAGATATTGACTTTAACACTATCATAGCGGGAGACTAAAATACCCCACTAACAACTTAGGTAGATCATAAAGGCAAAAAATCAACAGAGATCTGGAACCTCAACTTGATGTTTGACCAAATGGACTTAGTCGATACCTACAGAACACTACACCCAACAACCACAGAATACACATTCCACTCATTACCACATGAAACCCACTCCAAGATCGACCACATCCTTGGCCATAAATCAAGCATAAGTAAATTTCACAAGATTGAAATACTGCCATGTACCTTCTCAGACCACAGTGGAATAAAAATAAATATCACCACAAACAAAATTCCACACCCACAAAGACATGGACGCTAAACAGCATGATGCCGAACAACTCCTATGTTAACACAAAAATCAAAACAGAAATAAAAAGATTCCTGGAAACAAATGAAAACAAACATCTTACCAAAATCTCTGGGATGTCATGAAAGCAGTACTGTGAGGGGAATGCACACATCAGGAAAATAGAAACAGAACAAGTTAACAGCCTAACAAATCACTAAAGGGAGCTGGAAAGGTACGACCACCAAAGTCCTAACTTCAGCAGAGAATTCAGATCACCAAAGTGAAACCCAAATATGGGACATAGAAGACAAAAATCCCATAGAAAAAAATCAACAAACAAAAAACTGGTTCTTGGAAAGGATAAACAAGATTGATAGCCCCCCTAACCAGAATGACCAAGAAAATGGAAGAAAAAGCCCAAATAAACACAATCAGAAACACAAAAGATCAAGTCACAACTGACCCCGAGAAATACCAATAATTATCGGAGATTACTATGCACACCTGTATGGAAACAAATTTGATAACCTAAATGTAATGGAGGACTTTCTGACATCACACAATCTTCCAAAGTTGAAACAAGAAGAAATTGAGATCCTAAATAAACCAATAACAACCCAGGAAATTGACTCTGTCATAGAAAAACTACCTACAGAAAAAGGCCCTGGACTGTATTGATTTCCAGAGGAATTCTATAAAACATACAAGGAGGCGGTAATACCAATCCTATTGAAAGTATTCCAGGCAATCAATAAAGGCAGAACATTCCCCAAATCATTTTATGAAGTTAACATCACATTGATATCCAAACGGGGTAAAGATCCAACAAAGAAAGAGAACAACAGGCCAGTATCCCTGGTGAACATAGATGCAAAAACACTTAATATTCCAGCAAATCAGATCCAACAACACATCTGAAAAATCATCTACCATGACTAAACAGGTTTCATGTAATTAAATATATCAACAGATGTAAAAACAAGAACCACGTGATTATATCATTAAGTGTGGAAAAAAGCTTTCAATAAAATCCAGCATCCCTTCTTGAAAAAAACTCTTGAGCCTCTAAGAATAGAGGGAACATGCCTCAAAATAGTAAGTGCCATCTATGATAAGCCCACAGCAAACATATTGCTAAACAGACAGAAATTGAAAGTACTTACCCTGAAAACCGGAACAAGATAAGGCTGCCCACTCTCATCTTTACTGTTCAACATAGTGTTGGAAGTCTTAGCTAGAACAATTAGACAAGAGAAAGAAATCAGGGGTAATCAAATGCATAAAGAAGTCAAATTATCCCTCTTTGCTGATGATATGATCCTATACCTCAAAAATCTAGGAGAATCTGTCAAAAAAACCTCTTCGTACAAATAAAGGACTTTGGCAAATCTCAGGAAACAAAATAACTGTACAAAAGACAGTTGCATCCTTATACACCACCAAAAAGCAGGCAGATAACCAAATAAAAAGCAGAATCCCATTCACGATAGCCAAAAAAGAAAAGACAAGAAAAGAAATACTTCAGCATCTTCCTAATCAGAGAAATGAAACATTTTTACAACAAAAACTACAAAACCCTGTTCAAAGAAGTCAAAGATGACACAAACAAAGGGAAAAATATTCCATGCTCACGGACTGGAAGTCTCAACATTGTTAAGATATCCATCTTACCAAGGACACCATCTATAGATTCAACACTATACCCACTATATTACCAACATCATTCTTCTTAGACCTGGAAACAATACAGAAATTGATATAGAAACATAAATGTCCAAGAATAATCAAAACAACTCTTAGCAAAAGAAACAAAGTGGGTATCATGCTTCCAGACTTTAAACTTCATTATAAGGCTACAATAATCAAAACAACCTGGTAATAGCCGGGATCGGTGGCTCAGCCTGTAATACCACACCTTGGGAGGCTGAGGTGAGTGGATTGCCTGAGCGGGTTCGAGACCCGCCTGGGCAACTTGGCAAAACCTCGTCTCTACAATAAATAAATAAATAAATAAACTAACAAAAAAAACAACCTGGTATTGATACATGAACAGGCATATAGAGCAATGGAACAAGATAGAAATTCTGCAAGCAGAACCTCAATTTCTCAACCAATTCATCTCTGACAAAGCCTCCGATAATAACCACTGGGGAGAGGAGAAACTATTCAGTAAATAGTGCTGGAAAACTGGCTGACCAAGTGCAGAAGAAACAGGACCCCTACCTATCACTATATACAAAAATCAAATCCAAATGGATCAAAGACATAAGCATAAGACCTCAAACGTTAAGAACCATAGAAAATGCAGGTGATATCCTTATGGAAATAAGAATAGGCAACCAATTCCTGACCAAAACCTCAAATGCCCATGCCATAAGAGATAAGATTGACATGTGGGACCTCATTAAACTGAAAACTTCTGTAAAACAAAAGAAACCGTCGTCAAGATACCTGAGAGACAGCCCACAGAATTGGAAAAAAATATTTTCCAATTGCAAATCTGACAAGGGCCTAACATCCAGGATCTGTAAGGAACTCATTCATGCCAAAAGGAAAACAAAACAAAACAAAAACAACTCCACTGAAAAATGGGCAAAAGACATGAATAGATATTTCTCATAAAAAGACGTATGAGCAGCTAACATACTCATAAAAAAACGCTCAGCCTCACTAATCATCAGAGAAATGTAAATCAAAGCCTCGTTGAGATATCATCTAACTCAAGTAAGAATGGCCATCATTAATAAAACAACAACAGATGCTGGCAAGGATGCAGAGAAAAGGGAACACTTCTACACTGTTGGTGGAAATGCAAACTGGCTCAACTTCTATGAAAAACAGTGTGGCGATTTCTAAAAGAACTAGAAATTGACCTTCCGTATGACCCAGCAATCCCCCTACTGGGAATATAAGGAGGGACTTAAATCACTCTATAAAAAAGATAATGGCACACGAATGTTTATTGCAGCACTATTCACAATAGCAAAAACATGGAACCAACCATGTCGCCCATCGAAACTGGACTGGATAAAAAAAAAAAAGGTGGTACATTTACACGATGGAATATTATGCAACCATAAAGAAGAACAAAATTATGGATATGGCAGCAATTTGGATGGATTTAGAGTCTATCATACTCAGTGATCTATCACAGAAACAAAGATCTGTGTACCACATGTTCTCACCCATAAGCGAACTCTGAACATTTATCATAATACAGTAAGAAAGGAATTGGCAGTAGCAGGACACTGCCAAGGGAGGGAGAGGGTAACATATATAAGGGTATCTGATCTCAAACCAGGCAAAGTAGGGACCAAAGGGAGGCCCAAACTTTACCTGCATGATGACCACTTGTATACTTAAATCTGAATTGTACTCCACATCTTTAAAATAAAAAAAAAAAAATTTTAAAGTCTTCATAATACAAAATGAAATAAAACAAAATAAAATTTATTAAGATGTGTTTTATGATCCAGAAAAAAAAAGACTATCTCTAAATATATTACCATTTTGAAGTACTGAGGGATAGGGCTTCAAACATATGAATTTTAGTAGCACACCATTCAGTTCATTATAGTGTTTTAGACAGAGCCAATGATGCTACCAACACCCAAGCCTTATATAGATAGATTCTCATGGCCAAGAATAACAGGAGGTATATTGTCGGACTCTGATGTAAAAATACCAAAGCTACTGTGACCTAAGTTGGAGATATGTTGTCTAGGGTCATTGTACAGATGCTGGAATAGACCATCCATCAGTTATTGTATCTAATGGAATGAACTGGTTGGTTAAAATCTGATACACAGACTTCTATGTGTCCTTCCAGAAATGATTTATTAATGTGTATTATCTGGCTATATCTCTTTTTGTCATTCAATAAACCACCTAGATGGGTCAGTTCAGTATTTACTACTTGTGTAATAATAAAAGCAATAACCATACAAATAGTTGCTATTGTTAGGGACAATTCACTCTCTCTCTCACACACACACACACAAACATTACCTTGCTTATCAGGACATATATTTAGATGAAAAAGAATTCCAACAACAGCACAACAAAATAGAGTTTTTATAGAAAATGATCAGCTTGACTGTATAAACTGTTCACAAATATTCCTTCCTGAGTTCTGGAAAGCAGCTGCTGTACATAGACCACTTGTGTATTTTAATTCTTAAGACAACAAATAAAATGTATGTAATGATTTGTCAAAAGGATACCTTTCTTCTAAAACTGTGTTACGTGGAGAAGAAAATAAAACAGTTTTCAGTCTGTAGCATATGAATATTAGCCAAAATATAAGGGAAATATTTCGTTTTCTGCAACAGAAAACTAAGAAATATAGAGGACTCTCATTCGGAGAATGGCATGACATTATCTGAATAAAAAGTCCCCTGCTATCTGCAATGACAAAAAGGAGCAAAAAAAACTTTCAAGGTCTCAATAGGCTGGAAGTTGAAGAGAAGGTGAATTCACACATTTGAATGAAAACAAAAAAACCTCACTCTGCAAAGGTACGATTCTTCTAAAATTTTTCAAATGTCTCCTAAATTAAATGGCTAGGCAGTTATACAAAAATACATGTTACAGAGTACCAAAAAGCAAGGGGAATAGAATTTCGGTGGTTTCAAATATTTTTTATCACCATCCTTTTCAGGAAAATACCCCAACACATATTTCTATATACACATAGTCATGTGAGAATACATTGTAAGAAATGCATTATTAAGCCATTTTTTGTTGTGTGATCATCACAGAGTGTACTTACACAGATCTAGATGATCTAGCTTACTACACACCCAGGCTATATGGTATAGCTTGTTGTTCCTAGGCTACACACCTGTTAGCATGTTACTATACTAAATATTGTAAGCAAATGTGACACAGTAGTATTTGTGTATCTAAACATAGAAAAGGTACAGTAAAAATATGGTATTTTAGTCTTAAAGGAACATCATCATATATAGTGACTGAAATATCATTATGTAGCACATAACTGCATAGTCAAATTGTATACAAACATTAATGTTTCAACATAGTACGCCCATTGTAATGTATACAAAAATAGAAATTAGTAATGTCAAAATAATATGATCAAATAAATAAAAGCAAAAGTCCTAATTCTTAATTCCTTGAATTCTGTGGTCAGCTCATACATTCACTGAGATGCATAGAATCTATTTTAGGGAACTCCAGTCTGTAGTGTAGGTCTAGTACATAGAGACCTTTTTGTCCCTTCCACGGCAATCTACATAGGAGTATTAAGAGAGGACTTATAAATAATGCCTGTGTTTGCTTTTATATTTGCTCATTTCCTCATCAACCAAAGCAGTATTCTACAGCATCATTAAAACATAGGTACTGTATGACATTTCTGTCATATTGGGTCTCTCTTTTAATAGCATTTATTTTTGACTTAAGTCTGCAGACAAATTGTAAGGGAAGTATTATGGGAGAATGTTTGCTCAGCTCTCTCCTAACAATTCTTAATTAGTGGATCTATTTACACAGTTAATTATAAAAGGCATTGGTTAGCCCAATATGGAGAAAAGAAGGAATTTCCAAATCATGTAAATATGCCTGTTAGTTCTGATTAATTCATATTTTAAGTGAGAGAAGTAGACTGACTGAAATCTTTAAGCCTATGAACACATTTGGTTCTTTGGATCCTTTATTTTGTTTTATTTTTTGCATGTGAAGTTTATGATTTCCCCCCCATTGTAGTTTTTTGGTTGTTTTTGAATATGAAACACCAGCAATAATATGAGCACATTTATTTTTCAAAAGGACCATACGTATTGTCTCAGCTGGTGAGTCACCTCTGGATGCTGCACAACAATTCTGATAAATCAATCTGCAGTAGCAGAATGTTTTCCCGTAGAAGAGGAAACCAAACCCACTGGGATGTGCAAAGACCCTCCTAAAACTCAGCCTTTTCCAAGCCTGCAAGAACATTTCTAAATTGAGCCCTCACCCGAGGACTACATCACCACTCACACACTCATGTAAAAGGATATTTTTAAATTCCAGCTGATGAAACAGTTCAGGGAAGCCAGAAGGGAAAGGCAGTGACGTATTTGGCATAACAAACAAGGTGGCCACAAATGTATCATTAGCCCCCAGTCTTTATTGGCAGTCCTATAACATGCAGTTTCTACCTCCTATCGCCATGCCTAATATAATTTGTTAAGTCATGGTGGATGACTGTTTCAGGTGAAATAAAAACAATTCTTTGCAATAACTTTTGACTGCAGTGTACTCATATAATCTAGCATTTATTTCAAACTCAATTTACGAAGGTAACACACATACAAAAATTAATGCCATACTTACACTTTACAGTCACTACTCAATAAATTCCTTTGACAGATATATGTCATACTTGTCTTTTTAACATCAATACTGACAGGTTGTAAAGTAATGAAGGTACTGTGAGTAACACCCTCACACT
Organism: Carlito syrichta; assembly: GCF_000164805.1. Taxonomy (NCBI): domain Eukaryota; kingdom Metazoa; phylum Chordata; class Mammalia; order Primates; family Tarsiidae; genus Carlito; species Carlito syrichta. Next base: position 1,008,901 of record NW_007258457.1, on the reverse strand, counting down.
CCTACTGACATCAGTGACGGTATAAAATAATCAAGTTTTGTTTGTGAGCTTTGCTTCCCAATACTTTATTCATATTTTCCATAAAGTTGATAAAATTCTCATGTTTCAAATAGGCACATTTGTCTACACAGAAAAGAAATACACTTAAGGTAGCAAGCACCAGGGATTATTGTAAGACTACCAGCAGATGTGACCTAGGAGAGGTCAAACAATCTGACTTCAGAAAGTCAGAAAGGGCTGTGTCTGTACTACATCGGTTCACGGAATTTTCACTTTGGAAATTTACCATTAAGTTGACTCCACAACTTGTCTGCTCCACACTGTCAGTTTCCAGTTATCAAATTCAGTTTTGAGGTGAAGGATTGGATGGAAGGTAACGTTGGGGTCAGCTGGAGCAGAGATTGGTGCATCTAGCACTCCTAGTTTCTTGAATCAACCATCTAGATGGTTGGACTTCACCAAGGATTCAAATTCACCAGTATCCAAGGAGAATGGGTTGCAACTTCATTGGGGAAGAACATGTCTACACAGCTAATGCTCACCCTTTTTCTAATGAGTTCAGTTAATCTGCTCCCAACTCTAAACTATATCTAGACACTCATCCTCCTTGTCACCATCTCCAACAGACCTGATGCACATCATTTTTGGAACTTGCTGCCACTGTCAGCTTTTCCCCTAAATACCCTCCTGATGCACTTGACCATTTGCACTTGGTCACTGAAATGTAAATGTTTGGAGTTTACCAGCCTAGAGAAGTGGTTTGGTATAGGGACAGCAGGGATTAAGTTGTCATCGTATCCTAGGAAATATTTGGCAATGTCCAAAGAAATGTCAAAAGTAAGTGAATTTTACTGATATCTAGCGAGTAGAGGACAGGATACTGTCAAATAGCCTAAGTGCACAGGACAGCTTCTACAATAAAGAATTATCTGGCCAAAACTGTTAATCATTGCAAAATTGAAAAACCGGGGTCTGGATAGGTGTAGGGGGGAGGGGGATGGGGAGGCTCACTCCTTTTATTTTAGCACTTTGGCAAGCAGAGACAGGAGGATCACTTGAAGTCAGGAGTTTGTTTCCAGTCTGGGTGAGACCTCGTCTCTACTAAAAGGAAGGAAGGAAGGAAGGAAGGAAGGAAGGAAGGAAGGAAGGAAGGAAGGCAGGCAGGCAGAGAAAAAAACAGAAAGAAAGGAAGGGGGGAGGGAGCGAAAGAAAGAAAAAAAATGAATGAAAGAAAGAGGGAAAGAGAGAGAGAGAGAGGGAGGGAGGGAGGACTATGTTCTAAAAACATTCTAAGACTCATATTCCAGAAGAACATACACACAGGATAATTTTGAATAGACCAGTCTTGGAGTTACAGCAAATCTTAGTAACTGAAGGAGAACTCTATTATAAACATTGAGTCTCACTGAATTGTCTGTCCAAGCAACTATCATCTTGTGTTGCGTTCCTTGCCAGTATGAGCAGGTTCTGATGCATATACATGAACAGGCTATAGAGGAACTGGGAAAGTATGTCTTCTACCCTTTATCCTTGAAAAGGCCAGTGTGAAAAGCAGAGTATCCAGTTCTGTGTCTGTCCAGATAGTCCTCTTGTTCCACTCATAAAAGATTAGATGCCCAAGTACAAAAACGACACTTCATGTCCAGTTAGGAGCTTACAGACCAAGCTGGCCATAATCCTCAGCTACTTTATTGACTTTAGGGAGGGCGACTCAACTTGATCTTCATGAGTGCTTGAAATTCAATAAAGGGGTTGATGAATCCTTGGAAGGAGTTAACGTATTCTTTCTGAGTGCTTACTATATGCCAGACTCTGGGCGGGCTTGAAGTGAATTATAGAATTGAAATGTATCCTTTCACTGATCAGATAATTGTGTCTCTCACATAAAACTTGTGTCTCCCTATGAATTTTTCTTTATGCCAATGATAACACACAATGCCAGGGCTATGCTTTGTGCTCACTAAGTATTTTCTGAACATGTGTACTTTTCTTGACTCTTCCCCAATGCATATGAAGAATACATGAACACTCTGACACTCCTATCGATATCAACAAAGTGGCTAATTTTAAGTAGATGTGTGGTGGGTCACAGTCAAACACGTGTGGAGTAGCAGGAGAGAGAAGAGAGGAATGTGAGTATTTGTGAAACTTCTCTAGGTGTATCTGACTCTCTTGACCCAAGGGAAGGTGCCTGCTTTTATACCTTGTTACCAACATCTGAATCCCAGTAAAGTTATTCTTAGTTTTCAAAACATCTTGAACTTTGTTTCTGACTTGATTCCTAGTACAACTTTTACTCATACTTTTTCCTAAAACCAGAATTTCAGTAGCAAAATAATGACTAACATTTTTTGAGGATTTATTATGCATCTAGTACTAAGTTGGATGAAGTTTCTATGTGTCCATGAACTCCTTAAATCCTATGAGGTAGCCATTAATATATTCCCCAAAATACAGAAGAACAATTGAGGCACAGAAAGGTCATGGAAGTTTGGATCCTGCCAGACTGTCTCCAGAGTCTGAGCTTCTTTAACTGAACGTCTCCACTAAGTCAAAACTTTTACATTCTGTTTTGAGCATCTTCTAAGAATCTCATCAGCTTTAAGTCTCAGGGATCTGCTCCTCACCCACAGCATTATTTCATATTTTTTAAAAAATTAATTGTTCATTTATCTGGTATGGTGGTACTGCGTGTTTGAATATATGCATGGTCACTGGATAGTGCAGCCACCGAGGGTTCACTTTCTTGTCCTCACTTCCTCTGTATCTATCTGATCAACATGTCTGCCATTATCCTAACAATCAGCAGATAGGCAATATCTATTCATTTCTAATTATTAGTTATGTATAATGAAGTGGAACCTAGCAGGACAAAAACTTCAATTCCAGATGAGGTTGTTTTTGATGCTCTATTTTCTAACACTAAAGACCTGAACATTGTCCAGCATCATCACCTAGATTCTACCACCAAGAACTGTGGGCACAGCCAGTCTAGATGACAGGAGAAGGGGAAGACAGACTCACTGATTGGTGGTCAAACAAGTATACAAAGAAATCCTCCTCTAAGTGCCTCTAATTTGAATTACTCACTCTTTTCATTACATATATATATCATAACCACCACTGAAAGGGGATACTTTTGGAGAATTTTACCAGAAGACACAGAGAACCGATCTCCCCTTGTCACTTGTCTACCCCGTATCCTTGCTCCTATAACATTTGCTGTTACTTTTTTTCACTGTCACATTTTATGACCTCAGATGAGTTATTGATATTCCTTCCTGAGTTCCCTGTTTCTGAAGATGGTGTGTGTGTTTTTGCTGACACTTTCAAGAAGTCTAGTACATTTATTAAAATCTAAAAGGATTTAGAAAATAGCATTCTGAAGAATATGTTTGTTAAGTGTGTGTTTGCATGTGTTTGTTGATATGTGAAATAGGTATCTGGTTACAAATAAATAAAAGTGTAATTAAGAGATACTAGTGACAATGAGGAACCAAAGGCAGATCTCCATGAATTACATGAACGATATACTCAGTATGAGCATGTATACTCAGTTTGACCTTCTTTTTTTTGAGTTGGAGTCTCACTGTCGCCCAGACTGGAGTGCAGTGGCTGCTCCCGGCCACCACAGCCTCGACCTGCTGGGCTCCGGCGATCCTTCTGCCTCAGCCTTCCAAGTAGCTACCACGCCCGGCTGATTTTTTTAAAAATTTATTGTAGAGATGAGGTCTCGCCTGCCCAGGTGGGTCTCGAACCCGTGGGCTCAGGCCATCCACTCACCTCAGCCTTCCAAAGGCGCACGATTACAGGCTGAGCCACTGAGCCCGGCTCAGTTTAACCTTCTTTGCTAGGTATTTTTATATAGTTTCTTCTGGCTGTTAAGTTTGCACTTCTAAGCAATAAAGTTAAGACTTTTCATGTTTCACAATAAAAGGTCCTCTGCACAACTTAATGACAATATCAACTTGAACAAGATGGGTTACTGATATAATCTATTGATTACTTAGTCAACAGCAGAGAGTAATGACGACCCAACCAATGTGGTATTTGGTAACAAGAAGAAAAGTCACAAATATAATCAAATAACCAGGGGATAAAACAACTATAGAACCAGGATTTTGGAAATCCAACAATGGAACTTTGGGTATAAATGTTGGACACCATATGCAAATTTTATAGCTCACTCTTCCTGAATAAGAAATCTTGCGCATGACTTAAATGTCATCAACGTTTTACAAGTCTTTCCTAGCAGCAGATTTCCTGTACTGGGAGTGAAAGGGCAAGTGTAAACTTGAGAACATGTTCCACATATGTATGACAGATACAAAAACATACTGAATGACCTTTCCAAACATGTCAAGCTGACCACTTTTATCCTGAAGATAAACTGCCAGACTGAATACACATTTTGATCAAGTCACTGATATTTTCAATCTGTAGCTCTGAAAATATAGTGATCTCCTTTTGTAGAATAATATTGACAAGTGCCTCGTGTTCTCTGTGCAATATCATCTTTTTATCCCTCAGAATTTTTATCTCTTTTAAAATATTCCTAACCCAGAATACAATCCAATATGTAGTTTATCCAGATAGAATAAAATTATCGAACTGAATCCTAATGAATTGCATTTATGTGGTTAATTTTACAGACTGATTACAGCCCACATGGCATCATTGCAGAAACCAGGAGCTTAAAATAAGTTCTCTGCCTTCAAAATATCTCTTGAATGACTCACCCAAGTTTATATTACCTGACTACAGGGTTAAAGAGGGCACAAGGAAGAGACAAGTGAGAAGGGCTATTTCACTTTGGGGGACATGGTAAGAAAAAGAGACTGAGTGACGACTGGCGAATGAGTGATGGATGGATAGCAGATTGCGTTATCTCTTTGTTTTGCCCAAGGGGCCAGATCAAAGTATTAAATATCAAATAATGCATTCTTTATTTTCACCTTTGCTTTTGTCTGTCACCCTAAAAGAAACTTCCCAAGTGTGTTTTTTTCTGACAAATTAAAAGACAGACTCTATAAGCTATAAACATAGAAATGAGAATTTAAATGCTGAGAAAGAAATTTGAGTCTATTTCTTAAAAAAAATCATATTACAGTCTAGGCTGGACATGGGCTCATGTCTGTAATCCCAGCACTTTGGGAAGCCAAAGTGAAAGAATTGCTTGAGGAGTTTGAGACTAGCCTGGGCAACATAGTGAGACCCTGTCTCTACAAAAAATACACATATACAAATTAGCTGCATGTGGTGGCATGTGCCTGTAGTCCCAGCTACTGGAGAGGCTGAGGTGGAAGACTCACCTGGCCCAGAGGGCAAGGCTGCAGTAAGCTGTGATCATGCCACGGCACTCCGGTCTGGGCCACAGATTGAGACTCTGTCTCAAAAAATAAAAAAATAAAAACAATCGTATTACAGTCTAGACCAGTTTCATAGCAACATTAGCTTTATCCACTCAAGTAAATTAAGACTTGCAGTGAACAAACTTGACATGTCAGGACCAACTCGAACCTATTTGAAATGGCGTTTTTGTGTTCTTGTGCTTTTTATGATGCCATGGAAACACTACTCTCAAATCGAAATTGGAGAAAGCAGCAGAAAACATATAGCCTGAAAACACGAACTTTAGCCTCATACAGGAACCCTCTCAAATATCTGGAAATGATGTTTGATTTGAACGGCTGGTGTTTAAAGAGATCTTGCTGCCATCCGCTAATTCTAAAGCGCGTGGTTAGCAGGCAAAGGGAAGCCTTTGAGCACTGCTCATCGGTTATGTATTCAGAAGTCTCAACCATAAAAGAGTGTTTTCTTCTCTGTTTCAAACCAAAAGCCCAAAGAATGTGAATCTTAAACATACCGGATCTTGAGAATTAAGCTCTTACATATCTGGATACTCACGTTATTTATTTTTGTAAGAAACATTTTACAAGGCTCCTTTTTTAATGTGAACCAGTAGTGCAGCCTTATGTGCATTAAGAGATATCAGCCTGAGAGAAGGATTGCCCCAGAACAGTAAATGAATTAAGATCATCAGACATGCCCTGAGACCACTGAGGGATCTAATATATAACATAGAGAGAGTTTATTTTTCCATGTATCCTTCTTCCAATTACTGTATATTCTAGCCCTGCCACTTCATGTAACATTATGTAAAGAATTCTCTATTAAACTCATAGCAATAAACTCCAGGGCTTCTGGTCCACTTTTCATGAGATAAACAGCCCACATGTGTTATTCATTTCAAGCGTAGTTCATCTGTGCTTGCTGTCATTCAGGCCAGATAACCAATATAGCATCATGGAAAGTAATGTGATATCAGCAGAAGATATTCTTAGTATTATTATTTTATCTGGATTTTTAATGCAGCTTGCAAGAATGTTTTTCATGTCTGGAAAAAAAGGAAACTGTGATCTATCACTGGACAATCTGTTAATAGCAAACATCAAGGAAATGTAATTTGTCTGGTTTGATAACTTTGTTGAGGGAGTCTGAAAATTAGCTGTAATCCACTTTAAAAAAAGATGTGATTTTAGGAGAGAAAGGAATTTTCCCACTGAATATGGCTACTTGTTTAAGAATGATCATATGACTTTTTGAAATTTTATTATCTCAAATATTTAAGTGAAATATTAAGTGCATGGCTTTATAAAAATATCCAAGTTTATTATTTCTGTGCTGGGCCAAATTTTTATCCCATTCTCTGCACCTATGAATTTTCATAATATTTTATATATGAGATATATAGTTATATATATGAAGTATATGGATTCATTTTGCCCTCTTTGTTGATTTTTAAAAATAATATATCTTATTTTATCTACTAGATTAGAAAACTGCAAGAGTAGTTGTCTTATTGCATATTTCTATAAAACTTACATTCCAGGCACCCAAAGACTAAGGATATCATCTCATGCTAACTTTCACATTGGGCTATAAGATTCTCTTGCTGTTTCCGACCTGGCTGTGCAATATCTATCAATTCACCAGTGTATCCCTTGATCCTGGCTCACAGTAAATGGTCAATAAAAGTTTACTGAATTAAATTAATGCCTAGTTTTTACTTGTTTAGTGGTATACACAGCAGTACAAAAAGAATTACAATCGTCCTATGCATTTCAAGTTTTATTTAGGTGGTAAAATATTTAACTGCTCAAACCTTCTTAAATCTTTTCTATCTTCTGATCGATCATGCTGTTTGTTTCTCAAGGTAGATGAAAATTCACTATTTTATTTAAGTGTCAGTTTTCACCAATATTAACATCATTATTATGATTTCACAAAAATATTATTTCTATGAAAAAAGAGGTTGAGATAGTATCAATGCCGAGGTATTAAAATATAAATTTGGACATAGTGGGGCAGTTTGCAATATTCATACAGGACCTCTTCTAAAAGGCATTTTAATCTAAATCAAATGTTTTCATACAGTATGGATACACTAAGTTTCCTGTTATTTGCATGATTGGCTATTCCTCAGTTCTGCTTAATTGTGTTTATATTTCTTTTTTTAAGTCCTGGAAATGGAATATATGTGGGCCGGCACAACAGGCACTAAAACAGGAAAAAAAATAGCATCATATGTCTGCGATTATAAAGTTAGAAAAAATAGTCAATTGATAGTGTTAATTCAGTTTTATATTCTACATTACTATTTGACAAGACGTCAGATTTCTTTATCAGATAGAAGACAACATCTTTTTCTGGACACATAAAAAAGGAATCAATAACAACTTATGATTTGTGATAATATTACCAAATGTAATTGTCTACTAAGATGGTAAAAACTCACAATATGTATATTTAAAATACACATATTGAAAATGCGATTTACAAAACAAATGCCATTGAATTTTTATGTCTTCCCCTTCACATTGAATTGTGTTCCTCTTAAGTACTGAAATCTCTCACTCAGATTCTGGGAGCTGCTGTAGTTATGCCATAAATACAATACTTTATGAGTTGGACATAATACCTGTAGTAAGCCTTTGGTGAACTGGGACTAAGCTAAGTTCATTATTTTTCACTACTGTACAATAAAATGCATTTTAGTTCCTTTCCAGGTTATTTATGTCTCCAAATTAGATGTAATCTTTTCAAAGAAGCAGGGTGAGATATTGGGGGGAAAGGATCACATGTAACATTTCCAGTTTTCCATTTGTGAACTGTGTTTTTGGAACCCAGGGAACTTGGCAACACAGTTAAGACTGTATCGATCTTACGTCATTACACTGAATACCGACAGACTGGGAGTTTGCAGTTTACACATTTATGTGAGTTCTCTTAGATTTTGGTTGTTTTTAAATGAATCTAGAGTTTCAGAAAGTTATAAAATTGACACTCTCTGAGGTCCTTCAGGCTTTCGTGATAGTAACAAAAAGAGTGGGAATTGGAGCTTCCTCACACAGTTCTAAGCACCAAAGTGAGATCAAGGCGGGACAGGAAGGCAAGGGAGTAGGCTGGAGGGCAGAAAGCATGACTGCAGTCCCTTCCAGTATGCTGCATGCATCTGTTTACAGAGGGTATGCGTGTGTGAAAGGAAAATAAGATCTCAGAACCAGAGACTCGCTATGCCAAAGGAAAAAGTTAAGCTTGGGAACCAAGTCATGTAAAAAACTACCTTCTTTTGTTCCCTGATAGCTGCAATTTCACATGCTTTGTCTTGTGTCAATATAGATTTACTGAACATGTGCGATAAATGCATAATTGATCTTCCCCTCACTCCTCTCTTTTTTGACATATAAAATGTGGATTCATCAAAGTCTCCACAAGAATGCAACACTTGCCTCATACACCACCTTCCCCTTTTTTGTTCTTTCCTGTCTTTCCTCCTCTTCCTGTTCTTTTTTTCCTGTTTAAATATTGAAGTCCTTAAATCCCTCTTTAGAAAAAGCACAGGATACACATCCCACTGTGGCTTGTGTTTCCTTTTTCCTGGGTGCATCCTCCATCTTGGAAAAATAAACCTCTAAGTCAACAGCCCTGCCTCAGTCACTTTTTGGTTTCTGAGAGCAACTGTGCCCTTAATCTTATATTCATTCCTCCTTTTGTACCCTTTTCAATAAACTCAAAGGATGTGTACCATAATCCCATCTTGCAGATGAGGAAATTGAGACTATAAGTTAAATAACTCGCTCCATGCCACAAAGCTATTAGGGGACAAAGCCAACATTCAAATCTAGCTCTGAGCTCAAAACTCCTGCTTTTTATCAACTGCAGGTTTGGTTCACTGTTCCTCAAATACAGCTCTTAACTCAGCCTGTATATCTGGAATCTCAAGCTGTTTTACTTCTTTATTAAATAAAGTATGGGCCTGGGCAACATAACAAAAACAAGAAAAAAATTAGCCAGGTGAGGACTAAACTCTGACTTGTTTTTTAAACCTTGCCAAATTTCTAACTAAGGGTCTTGATAATGGAGATTTTTTTTTTTTTAGTTAACCCTTCCTATATAATTTGGATTACTTTCCAACCTGGCTGTGACATAATACCACCTAACAGTTAAAGATGGAAAATTAAAGCATTTTACGGCCCTGTGAAGCCATCTCTTAGGGACTCCTGGACTCTGGTCACCTTTTTATTGTTTTTTGAGTCTGGATCTCACTCTGTTGCTTAGACTGGAGTGTTGACTTCCAGGACTCAAGTGATCCTCCCACCTCAGCCTCCCAAGAAGCTAAGACTACAGTCATGTGCCACTATGCTTGGCTTACTTTTTACATTTTTGAAGAGCTTGCGGTCTCGCTATGTTGCCTAGGCCGGTCTTGAACTCCTGGGCTCAAGCAAAACGTTGGAAGTATAGGTGTGAGCAACCACACAGGTCCATCTATTCTCTCTGAAGTCTCTTTTTACATTTTTGAAGAGCTTGCGGTCTCGCTATGTTGCCTAGGCCGGTCTTGAACTCCTGGGCTCAAGCAAAACGTTGGAAGTATAGGTGTGAGCAACCACACAGGTCCATCTATTCTCTCTGAAGTCTGTCACTCATGAGGCTTCATCTCTACATGAAGAAACTTGACTCCCTCATCCTTCCTCAAGCCACTCATCTCCTATACTGATTTCAAAATTCCTTAGATAGAAATGTAGTTCTTGCTGTATACTAATTGCCAGTCTGGAAGTCTTTGAATCCCCGCTTAGAGATATCCCACCTTTCCAGGCCAAATCAATGTAAATCTCACATAGATTGATAGGTGGTCTTCTATCATTTCTGATCTCCTAAAATGTATCTAACAAAGCTATAATTCCACCATGGCAAGGCACATGTTCTTAAAACCTCCTGGAAACAGGTGTCATAGGTCTAAAATCACTCACATTTGGCTCAGAGTAAACCTAAGAAGATTTATATTTTACAGAGTTTGGTATCTTTTCTTAACACAAGCATGGTCCTAGCTACTTAGGAGGATGATGCAGGAAAATCACTTATGCCCTGAAGTTTGAGGCTTTAGTGAACTATGATGGTGCCACTGTGCTTCAGAATGGATGACAGAGCAAAACTCTATCTCAAAAATATAAAGTTACCAAGACAGTCTTTGCACATGTTTAATAGGTATCCCCTGAAAAGTTATTTTATTTTGGCCAGGCATGGTGTTCATGCATTTAATACTCCCAATTTGGGAGGCCAAGGTAGGAGGACCTCTTGAGCCTAGGAGTTCAAGACCAGCCTGGGTAACATAGTGAGATCTTGTTTCTACACACACACACATACAAATTAGCCAGGCATGGTGACACACACCTGTTGTCCCAGTTACTCAGGGGGCTGAGATGGGAGGATCATTCAAGTTCTGAAGGTCAAGGCTGCAGTGAGCCACAAGTGTACCATGGCACCCCAGGCTGAGTGATAGAATGAAACTTTGTATAATGCAAAAACAAAACAAAACAAAACTTAATTACTCTATTTTTAATTTCCTTTGGATGTAGGTTAGTGAGTCCCAACCCAAGTAAATGACTTAATCCTTCTTCCACTGTGGACCATGAAGTTTCATCTTTACTTTTTATGAGTGTCAAAAATAAAAGTTAAATTTCAAGTCACTTTAAAAATTATACGATTTAAAAGAAAGGCTATCCTGTAACTAGAATACAAAGACAAATCAGTGGAAGGCAAAGCTGTCCGTCTAGAAGACTCTATGGAGACTCCTCAAAACACACTTTCTCCCACCCTTGTTGGAGTGATCCAGGTCCAGTTTCTTCCCCTATCTGTGCCCCCAGAGAAGAGAATTACAAAGACTGGTCTTTTGGCTAAATTCTTAGGTTCAGGCATCAAAGTACCAGAATTTGAATCCTGACTTTATATACAGAAACTCTGAGTCTTTGAACAAGTCAATCTCTTTAAGCCTCATGTCCCTTGTCTTTAAAACAGGAATGATAACTACTTTATAGCATCTGACTCTTTCCTTTGGGCTCTCAGTTTCTTAGTTGTGGCAGAACTATAAGTGTTGCCAATTGAAACACATGCAGCACTCCTTATATTGCCAGTACAAGTATGTGATGCAGTAGTTTCTCCAACCATTGTTGGAATAAGGAGAGGGGAAGTCAGCCTGCAAACAGTGGGAGAAACCTGGAATTGTAGGAGCCTTTGGTTGCTGTTCTACAAGTCTAGAAAAATGCATGCTAGTAGTTGAGGTCACAGAGGAACAAAGATGACTTCTATTGGATTGACCTTGGTCCTTGGGATCAAGCGATGATACACACTCAGAGTCAAATACAAGTTCTGATGCTTGTGGGGTCAGTGCTGAAACACATCACTTAGGGCTCTTTAGCAATTTATTCTGAAGACAAACTTAAAGATAAGATCTATCTCTATAGTCAAAAGAGTCCTCTTGAGGGATGCATTTAGGTAATGCTTTCAATTCAGTTAAGCACCCTGCCAATAAGGCACATGCCACATCTCCTTGCCAGAAGGGTAGAGCCCAGCTAGTAAATACCTGCAAATTATAGCTAGCTTATAAACAGACCTTATCACTAGCTGAATGAAGTTTTCTCTTAAAACTGCCCTTGTCATTCACAGCAAATCTCCCTCCCACCACCCACCATCCCCAGGCTTTTCCTGTCAACCCAAACCTGGAGAACTGCCCAGCCATCAACACCCACCCTCATCCCAGCACCTTTGTTCTCAGAATGAACACTCCCTTTGAAGACTATAAAGACTCAAATTCAAATATCATCATAAGTTGTTCAAGAAGTAAGTTTGTATGAATATAAATAGCTATCTAAAAGGCAAGATGCAACAACACATATTATTTCCCAGGCCAAAAACAGTGATTAAGATCAAAAGATTTTCAAAAGTGACTCTAATTTTAGTGAGCTGGGCCGAAGATTCATGAGAGGGCTAATATTACCCAGAAGTAGTTGAGGTAAATGACTCTTAACTCCTTTCTTATCTATACATAGTGTCTCAAATTGAACTGTACTCATTTCCTATTGCTGCTGAAACAAATTATTACAAACTTCATGACTTAAACAGTACAAATTAATTATCTTATAGTTCTGGAGGTCAGAAATTCTTATATGAACATGTCAACAAGGCTGCATTTTTTTCTGGAAGCTCTAGGGAAATATCTGTTTCCTTGCCATTTCCAGCCTCTAGAGGTTGAACATTCCTTGGTTCTTGGTCTCTCTTCCATCTCCAAAGCTCATCAAGTCAACCTCTTCTACTATCACATCTTTGTCTGACTGGGATTACTCTGCCTTCCTCTTAGAAGGATCCTTGTGATTATATTGGATCCACTTGGATAATCCAAAATAATCTCCTCATCACAAAATCCTTAACATATAACATTCATAAAGTCGCTTTTGCCAGTCATGTAAAGTAACATATTCACAGATTTCAGGGATTAGAATATGGATTTCTTTGGAGGGCCCTTATTTAGTCTAACATACTAATTGATATCTATTGAGTGTTTGCAAGTCACTTCTTCCTTCCATTTTAAAATGTTGAATATCTCTAATGCTGCAAGGAATCTGTTTTATTTCAGTGATGTAAAAATGAGTAACCCATTTTGACTCACCCATAACAATAAGAAAATCACCCAATACTCACTGAGCTATGTACTGAGATATGTGCTAGACACTCTATTTAACTCTTCTTTTCAATTCACAAGAAGTCTAAGAAGTAGATTCTCTTACTTACTCCATTGTGTAGATAAGAAAATTGAGTCACTGAGAAGGTAAGTAGTTTTCCAGTTTAAACAGCTGGTTGTGATGGAGAAATAGTGCTGGGTGATCATAGGAAGATTTAAAAATACCAGGTAGTAGTTAAGAAATAACATGACTGACAAGAAAAGGGCCTGTATATCAGAGACTCTGGAAACCTGGTTATAAGATTTGTTGTCTGCTTCTGCCTAGACAGTAAAACCAGTAGAAACTAGTCTAATTCAGCATGATGATGGATTTGAACAGCAAGTGACCTTCAAGCTCATTATACTACCATTGTAATACCTTGGATAGTAAATGACACACCTATGAGGGTCGTGACTATTCCAGGTGAGACCAGATATGGACAGAAAAAGAGAGGGTGTTCAATTCAGGGAAAACCCCATATCTTTCCTGGAAAATCTGTGTATATTTGCCCCCTAATATGAGTATTCCATTTCTTAGTTAGAGATAGCTATGAAAAGAAACTGTGAACCCTGTTGAATGTGACTAACTCTCTCAAGTACACCTGCTCTCTCTCTCTCTCTCTCTCTCTGTTTTTTACTCTCGTTCTCTCTCTGTCTTTCTCTCTCTCTCTGTCTTTTTCCCTGTCTCTCTCTCCCTTGCTCTTGAGTGTATACTTTTGCTTTTATAATTAATTTCCCTTGCTTTCACTTCATTTTGGATCAACATTGACTTTTTTCTCATGATGGTTTTAAGAAGCTGTCTTCTTTGGCTCTTGGCCTTCTTCCTTCACCTTCAAAGTCAGCAACACCAGTTCAAGGCCTTCTCATACCGCAGTCTCCAGATTCTCCTTTTCTACCACCTGGAGGGGGTTGAGTGTTTCACATGCCTCAGAAGACCACCCCTCCCCACCAAACCTACTTGTGTCAGTAGTAAGAAAAGTTAGAATCTGAACTTAGGCAACATGGCCCTGGGCCTGCTCCTTACCTCTGCTGCTGACAGATGGTTCCCTTGACACTTCAATATCTACTTCCTGTCAGAATACATCATTCAAACTTCAGCTAGCTTTAAGAATAATTTCTGGTACATAGTAAGTACTCTGTAAATCTTCATGATGACAATAATAATGATGACTTAAAGAGTAAATTAGCTCCTTTTACCAGGAGAAGGTTTGGCCAAGGAAAGGTTGGGCTCTCCTGCTTGCTTACTCACCAGCATGGCTGGGATGTTACATGAAAATATAAAGGGATTAAATGAAAGGGAGTTTGAGAAGACAGAGCTGGATGAGAGAGAAGGAGAGTAGTCAGTTCTCAGTTGCCATTTTTTTTTCTTTTGGAGACAGGATTTGGCTTTGTTGCCCAGGCTGGATTGCAATGATGTGATCACTGCAGTCTTGACCTCCTGGGCTCAAACTTTCCTACTGCCTCATCATCCCAAATCATTAGGATTACAGGTGTCACCACACCCAGTTAATCTTTAGTTTTGTAGACATGAGGTCTCATTATGTTGCCCAGGATGGTCTTGAACTCCTGGCCTCAAACAATCCTACTGTCTCGGTCTCCCAAAGTGATGAGACTGCAAGTGTGAGCCACATGGCCTGGCCTCAGTGGACATTTTACTCTGAAGCCACCGCTATCTGCTCCTGGATTGAGACAATGTGTTTGTACCTATGGCTTCCCTAATGATCAACTAATTAAGAAAATGATGGATAACCATTGTCTCTTCCCAGTAGTATAATAAGGTAGGTGGGCCAGTGCCCTGAGCAAAGGGGTGTGACGAATACACAGCAAGGCATCTGCCACTAGCAGCATGATCTCAGTTCCCAGTACAGCAAACACAGCCAATCTTGTAAATCATCCTATGATTAGATTTTTTTAAAAAAATTGTACCTCCTCTCATGTGCCTGAATCCAGAAAATTCTACATCATCTTACACTTAAGAAAAATATATTGAAGTGCACAAATTAACATCTGAGTTTATTAGCAGCAGCAGAAAGAAATGTCTACAAATTCAAACTCAATCATGATAATTGAATTTCTATTAACCACACTGGGAGGTATAGTTTTGCTAACAAGGAAGGAAAGAAAGTCATTTTAGTGCTGCCATGACAAATGGACCTCCACAGAGATAAATCTCAATATTTTGAGCACTTTAATTATTTATTTTTCTCAAGTACTATCTTGCCAAAGGTTCTGGATTTGAATCTTGTGTTTTATTTTAAATATTACCATTGTAACTCTTTCTTTTTACTCTATTAGTCTTTACTTGTGAGTCTATTATAATAAATAATCTTTAAACTTTTGAATAGAAGTATTAAATAAAGCCTAAATCTCACCCCTTGTAGAACAAATGCTGCTGAAAATCACCCTATCTTATAAGATTTTCAGTTCAAATACAAGCTGGAAGACCACATGCAAAATCAGTGTGATGGATGGTCAATTATATCAGAAACCTTTGAAGCTCGGAACATTGAGTAGATTTAGAGACAAAACTCTAAAAACATTTTCAAGCTAATTTGGTATTCATTCATCCAATACTTATTTAGTGAGTGATTATTTTATGAATGGTAGCAAACTACTGGAGGGGTTTATCTATATTAGGAGTGACGGTGAGAATGGAGAATATCAGGAAAGGCTAGGCATAAGCATTGTGTTTTCATTTGTAATTTTAGAAAGATGGGACTTTGAGTGAGGAAGAGACAGGGAAATATAGTCCAGGAAGATGAAATGCCAGGCATAAAAAAGCAAATAAAATCAGGTAAGAGCAAGAATCTTGAGAATTGTGAATGGTAGCCTAGAAATTCTAGAACTCTTTTTGGTAAGTGTTAGAGCACGATACTAAGGAAACGCATGAAATGAGAGATTGTTTTCTTTTTCATTCTTTCACTTCTTGCATTCTAGAGATTCAATACTCAGCAATAGGAATGTTGGCATATTCTCTTTTTATTTCTGTTGTAACCAATTTTCTCCAATTTGGTGGGTTAAAGCAACACATGTTTATCATCAGTTTCAGGCTAAAGTCATGTGGTTATGTGACTGTGTTCCTTTCTAGAGGCTCTGAGGAGAATACTTCTCTTGCCTTGAGAGCTTCTGGAGGCTGTCTTCTTTGGCTCTTGGCCTTATTCCTTCACTTTCATAGCCAACAACACCAGTCCAAGGCCTTTTCATCCTGCAGTCTCCCAGATTCTCCTTTTCTACCACCTTATTCCACTTTTTAGAATCTATTTGATTACATTGGACCCACCCAAGATAACCTTCTATTTTAAGGGTAGCTAATAAGCAACTTTAATTCTATCTGCTATCTCAGTTTCCCTTTTTCCACACACCATAAGGTATTTACATATGTCAGGCATTGGGACATGGGGAACTTGGGGGATTAAGGGTGGAATAATTCTGCTAATCAGTCAGGAAAGCCACTGAATTGGGGAAATGATAGTGAGGTAGTCTTAGACTGTTCTGAGGTTATAGTACTTGATGGCTGTTCATGAAGGGAAATTTATAAAATTCATGTTAAAAATGCCTGAGGCTTTTAGTGGGTCACCAACATAATATGAGCTAATAGTTTGTACAGGAAACACCATGGACTTGGACATGACTTTGACGGAGTTCTGCTGTTGGATCCACTGTGTTTATTAGACAACAGACTAAGCCATTTTCTTTTTTTAATTTTTTTTTTTTTAGTCATAGCAACACTATCATTGCCCAGCCTGGAATGCAGTGGTACACCCATGTCCACTGTAGTCTTGATCTGCTGGGCTCAGGTGATACTTCTGCCTCAGCTTTCCAAGTAGCTGGAGCTACAGTCGTGTTAATTTTCTGATTTACTGTAGAAATGAGGTCTCACCAAGTTGCCCAAGCTGGTTTCAAACCCTGGGCTCAGCAGTCCTCTCATCTCGGCCTCCCAAAGTGCTGGGATTGCAGGCATGAATCACCACGACTGGCTAATTTTCATAAATTAACTTACTAAAAATTCACAAGAATGGATGAGTATATTGTTCGTTTTGTGACTGGAGACACGGAGGCTGAGAAATCAAATTCAGCTAGCCTCAACTAGGAGATGAAAATGTCTGATTCCAAAACACTTAAGCTTAAGATTATTTCCTTTTCTTGTTTGAAGAAAATTTAGGTAACTAGAAAGATCAGCAAGAGGCACGATACAAGAGCCTCAAATTTCCGGGTGCAGTGCCTCATGCCTGTAATCCCAGCACTTTGGAAGGCAGAGGTGAGAGGATTGCCTGAGCTCATGGTTTGAGACTAGCCTAGGAAACATGGCGAGACCTTGTCTCTACAATAAATCCCCCCCCCAAAAAAAAATTAGCTGGGCATGGTGGTGCACACCTGTGGTTCCAGCTACTTGGAAAGCTGAGGCAGAAGGTTGGCCTGAGCCCAGCAGGTAGAGACTACAGTGACCATGAACTACAGCCTGGGCGGCAGAGTGAGACTTCGACTCAAAAAAAAAAAAAAAAAAAAGGAAAGAAAAAAAAATTGGCAGCAAATCACCAAACTATCTTTGTTGTTGTTTTTACAAAAATGTCTTTCTGCTGAAAATCAAACAAAAAACTAAAAAGCTGCAAATTGGTTACAACAGAAATAAAAAGAGAAATAAAAAGTGACTTACACTTAGTGAACTCTTACTGTCAGGCCAAGAACTGAGGGACAAGCACTCTTCTAAAGAGTACTATAAGGTGTATGTTTCTTCCTATTTTATTGAGAAAAGAGCTGACAGCAATATTCCTTTATACCTACTTTCCCTCCTTTTACAATAGAGAACCTATTTTGAGCTAACCCTTCTACTGGTGAATGAGAGATTATCCTTAACCACCAGCTTCAGAACACTTCTTCAGCTAATATCCACTTTTTCCTGCAACTTTTATCTTTCCTGTCTTTACTCGATCATTCCTATTAGCAAAAATATATGTTGTATGTTTCCCCACTTAAACAAATATCTGCTTTGATCTCACTGTCTCTGCCAATGAACTCTGTTTTACACAGAGAAAAATTTTTTTGAGAGAATTGACTACACTCTCTGTGTTCAGTTTTTCTGCCCTGGTACCTTGCTCTCAAATCCTCCTAACCCTCACCAGAATCAATGCCTTTACTATGCCTTCAAACTGTTCTTGCAATGGTCACCCATGACTAGGGACACATTTAAGAGTGAAAGGGGTGCCATTAACATTTTATCAAGATAGTAGACCTAGACCTTCACTTCCACAGCAAACCCTGTGTCTTAGATTGGGTGCATTCCACAGAGAAAATTGATGAGAAGTAGTGGTGATTACTTCAGGATTCACACCTGTAAAAACATCAGGAAGTCAGGGGCAAGCGGAAGAGGAAGTGGGACTCTGCCTATCCTATGGGAAAGCTCTTCAGCTGGGTTGGTCCTGTGTCATCATCCCAAATTTAGGTAAGGGATTAGCTTTTGTGTCTCAACATCAGCGAAGGGCAACTATTAGGAGGTGGGGGCATAACTTTGGATGAGAAAGTGTCCTATAGATAAGAGCAATTCCCAGTAAGGAATGCAACTGCAAGCCATGAGCAGCTGACAATCCAGTGACTGAAGGATGCCTATGTCAGCCTTGAAGATGGAATCTGGGTGGAGCACCTGAGTAGCCCTAGGGTAAAGTGTATGGTCATCCTACCACTGTCTGTCATATTGCTAAACCCAATGACCAGGTCTCAGTTATCAATGTACTTAATTTTTCCACCACTTTTAATCTGGGTGATCACTCCCTCTTCCTCGAAATACATCATATTGCTTGTTTTTGAGATATCACCTTCTTTTATTTTTTCTATTCTTTCACTACTCTCTACTCCTGAATCTTCTATTGCCATGCTTCCTGAATTCTTTGATTATTAACCTCTGTTGTGACATAAAGCCCCGTCTCTGTCACTCTACTGACTCCCTAGGTCTGGGTCTGCTAAGTACTTCTCACAGGACAAATTCTGCTGTAGTGAATGAAGTTTTATTGGAATGAACCATATTCATTTGTATTGCCTGTGGCAATTTTTGTGCTGCAATCACAAAGTTGAGTAGTTCTGATAGAAACTATATACCTCACAATGCCCAAAATAATTTTTTTTCCCTTTACAAAAAAATTTTGCTGATCCTTGCCCTAGGTGATCTGATCCTATCTCCAAAAAGAGAGCATTTCCTTCAGGTTTTTAAAGATGTCACTTTTGACCAAGAACTGTAGTTTACACCTGTAGTCCCAGCACTTTGGGAGGCCAAGGTAGGAGGATTGCTTGAGGTCAGAAGCATAGTGATTTCAGTCTACAAAACAAAACAAAACAAAACAAAAAACCATAAAAACTACCAGAACTTGGTGGTGCATTCCTGTAGTCCTAACTTTTCACTAGACTGAGGCAGGATTCCTTGAGCCCAGGAGTTTGTTCGAGGCTGCAGTGAGCTATGACAGCACCACTGCACTCCAGCCTGGGCTGTTGAAGCAAAATTCTGCCTCAAAAAAAAAGTCACTTTCACAGTGAGGTTCCCTCTGTCCCCATACATATGTTCACTGCCATACATTCTAAGTGTCTAGAATAGTTATCCATTATATAGTTGGTGTTTAATATATATTTACTGATTGGTTGAATGGCTTTCAGTAGTCATCACATATACACATCTGGTACATTCACTGTACTAGATTCCAATTTTAATTTTAATTTTTTTTCCTTGTCACCATTTGTATCTGTCAGGGTTCTCCAGAGAAACAGAACCAATAGGATGCACATGTATATATAGAGAAACTGATTTTTAAAATTGCCTGTGATTATGATGGCTGGTAAGTACAAAACCTTCAAGGAAAGACAACAGGCTGGAGACCCAGGGAAGAGTTGATGCTGCAGTTCAAGTTCAAAGTCTGTCTGCTCTGTTGCAGAATTCCTTTCTGCTTGGGTAAGGTCACTCATGGTTCTACTAAGGTCTTCTGCTGACTGGATGAAGTCCATCCACATTACGGAGAGGATCTGCTTTTACTCAAAGTTCACTAAATTAAATGTTAACCTCATCCAAAAACACCCTCACAGAAACGCCCTCAGGAATGATGCTTGGCTAAATATCTAGATACTGTGGCTTAGCCAAGTCAACACACAAACGCAATCATCACACTATCTGATGGACTTATTTTTTTTTTTGAGTTGGAGTCTCACTCTGTTGCCCAGACTGGAGTGCAGTGACCGCTCCCGACCACCGCAGCCTCGACCTGCTGGGCTGCGGTGATCCTTCCGCCTCAGCCTTCCAAGTAACTGGAATTACAGGTGCACGCTACCATGCCTGGCTAATTTTTTTGATTTGTTGTAGAGATGAGGTCTCACCAAGTAACCCAGGCGGGTCTCGAACCCGTGGGATCAGGCAATCCACTCACCTCAATCTCCCAAGGCGCGGGATTACAGGCTGAGCCACCGAGCCCGGCTTCTGATGGACTTATATCCAGTTTATTGCCTTCTTCCACTTCTAACTTAATAGTGAGCTCTATGCGGAAGGAATTTTTATTTTGTTCACTGCTATATACTCCAAGTGCCTAGAGCAGTTACCCAGCAGAACACAGTTGGAGTTCAACATATATTTATTAATTGAATGAATGACTTTCAGTGCCACATACGGTCCTGTGTCACTTAACAATGGGAATGCACCGTTAGGCAATTTCATCATTGTGTGAACATCACATAGTGCTTTTACACAAACACAGATGGTCTAGCCTACTATACACCTAGGCTATGTGGTACAGCCTCTTGCTCCTTAGCTACAAACCTGTATAACATGTTACTCTACTGAAGATTATGGGCAATTGTAACACAATGACATTTGTGTATCCAAACAAGGCAGACAATAAACATGCGATATTATAATCTTAAGGGGTCACCATTTTACATGTGTTCTGTCATTGACTAAAACATCGTTATGCGGCACATGACTGTATTTGACTCTCTAGTTTATATCTTTAGCCTAGACCTTGCCTTGAGCTTCAAACAAGTGAATATGACTACGTTACATGCACCTCTGCTTTCCACATGGATATGTAAGGAATCTCAATACCCTCCCAAACAGAAATATATTAATAAAAAATTGCATATTTATTCTTACGTGTTTAAACTTTAGTGACTTTCAAAGTACTCTCCGTTTGACGCAATACACCTCACAGACGCTTTTTCCACTGCTCAAAACAGTTTTTGAAATTGTCAATTTTGATGCCTTTTAGTGCTTCTGCTAGTTTTTTGTTTCACCTCCTCCACACAGAGAATGCTCTTCTTTTTGAAGAGTGCATTTTGGGAGTGGAAACAAAAAATGTTGCTCGGGGTAAGATCGGGTGAATAGAGAGGTTGGCTCAGATGGGTCATGCAACTTTTGGTCAAAAACTGCTGAACGCTCAGTGTGGTGCGGGCAGGTGTGCTGGTAAATCACCCATGATGAAATGGGCAAACATGTTGAAAGAATCACCAAAAGAAAATTCACTGAAACCAAATGCAGTCTCTCACAACAACATTAGCTGGCACACTGATACTGATGGGTGTCTTGAACACTTACCTAGTAGAGAAAGCTTGCACTACAAGGTATCTGTCCTACAAAAGATAATTCTGTTTTTTTTGGAGGTCCCCCCTCATAAAACATGCCCAAAACTGAACTTTTGGTTTTCTCCCTGACACCTCTCTGTCTCACTCCCCCGTCTTCTTCAGTGAACCTCTCTCTGACTTCCCATATCTCCATTTCTTGCTTTATTTTCTGCAGTTGTATTTATTACTACAACATAAGACATACGATGGAATCAATATACCCAATGAGTTGCTATTTTAACATTGCTTAGCTTTGTCATATTTTTCTAGTAGTTCACTTTAATTTACCCACTAGTCACTAGCCAAGAGCAGAATCTGTTCCTCAGAGGTAGGTATTGATAATTGTTTTACAACCCCCTTCCCAACTTGTTTGGTAAACAAGTTAACCTAATCAGTCCTCCTGACCTTCATGACACAGACACTATCAACATGGCAACAGTCATGTGACTAACTCATCTGCTTGTTGTTTATCACCTGACATCAGTACCTGTGTTTACCTGCCTTTAAGCAGACTACCACCCACTCACCTTAATGACCTGCCCCATCAAAGGAAAGGTTTAAAAGGCATTCAACTTCAAACAGCAGTCATCATTGTTTTGTTAAGCACTGGCCAGGCCATGTGTTCTTTGAGCTGTGGCCAGCCCATGCTTTCCTAAGCTTTGGCCCCCTCCCTTACCTTGGGGAGGTGAATCTGTCTCTCTTTTTCTCTCTCTAAATTGCTTTCTTGTCATTGCTTTGCTAACTTCCAATGTGGCCATCTGACTCTTGAGCTATGGATGTCATGTTTCCTTGCTTTGACCCCCTCTCCTACCTTGGGGAAGTGAATTTCCATTCTCTCTCTCTCTCTCTTTCTCTCTTTTTCTAATTTACTTTCTAAATAAATAAATATTTTCCAGTCTAGCTTCTGGGCAATTCTTTGTATCCTTTGCCAGCAAGGGATGGTAGATTAGGCATCCCCTTCAGCCTGAAGTAACATTTTGGAGGCCCCACAGGGATTTTAACCTAACACTATCTAAAACAGTGCCTGGTGTATTTTACATAACTATATATCTCAAATTCAAATATGTAAAGTGAATAAGAGAAGAGCTGCTCTAGTTAAAGGGGATAAAAATGCTTATAGACCATGCAAAACTGCCACCCTTCCGTCCAGAAGCATCTCTGCAGAAACAGGGTCACCTTAGGATTTTCTAACCTGCAGGTACTTTGGAAACCTCACCACTTTTTAGATAAAACATATGAAAATGCAACACTATCCCATATTAAACATACTTTTTTGCTGTGTAATTTTGACTTTGGAATTAGTTGGCTAAGAGTAACTGCTCTGAGTTGATCTTCATTTTTCATTAATCATTCTCCATTTTCTGATAAACTTTAAGGAATGAAGAAATCTAACCTATAAACTGCTTTCAGTTATAATGATATGTTCAGAGATACTAAATTTGGCACTTAATATGCTTGAAAAAATTCCATCTAAAATAGACATTTAATAAAATATTTATTAATACCAAAGCAATATTATAATTTTTGAATTTTGAAGCCAATACATTTCTTTTAAGATTTTTTTTTTTAGAGGCAGGGGTCTTGCTATGTTGTCCAGGCTGGTCTCAAATTCCTGAACTCGGTTTCTTGGTAGCTGGGATTACAGACTTAAGTCACCGTGCCTGGCTCAATAAAGTTTATCAGAATCTTTTGATAGTCTCTGAAAGTTGTGGATAAAAGAGGTCTTTCCAGAACTGTAGAGACAAGGAACACTCTTAAAAACATATGTGTAGGGAGAGATTAGTGTGTTGAGAGTCTGGGAAATTAAGTTGGAGACAATATGCAGAGGCTGTTTACCTGACTCATAAAGGCCCTGAAAAGTGGTGGCATTCATGGGGTGTACTACTGAGATTGCCCTGCCTGAGAGAAACTGTCATGGGGAATGTGACATTCTGCAGTTGCAGGTACTTTCAGGATCTGCTTCATCTCTTTCCAGGAAGCTTTCAGACAGTGATCACACATGGTGGCGGCACTAGCTTGACCATTTCTGTCTAAGGTGGACTCTACACAGGGAGATGCCTGGGGACTTTCTTAGAGGCGCAATGCTGTTACAGGCTTTCTCTAACCAGCTCCTCTTCCTTTCCTCTCTTTTCACAGGTGTCAAATCCATGATGGTGGAAAGGTCTTCATATCTATTTTGCTCTCTCATTCATCTTTTGGAGGTGTCGCCTTCAGTAAATTTCATGTTCTTCTCTGTCTTGGTATTTGCTTCCTGCAGGGCCCGATTGTCAGAGGGGCGTGATGTAAGGGACTTTGCCTAAAGTCACCATAAACTAGAATGATGATGCCTACATAAACTGAGTTCTCAATTTTTCCTGCATAACCATCATCCTTTGCAGGCAAACAGATGCCAACATGGAATGGTGATGCCATCTTTAACATACGCTTTTATTTCTTTAGGCGTTGGTGTGTATCCTATTTTCTGTCCTCCGTGATTCCACGCATTCAAATTCTAGTACCTCATAAATCAGTTTAATTCCATAGCCTTTATGAATATTTCTTTTACTGCCTCAGCCAAGAGAGATTTATAAAATCTCCAAAATTCTGTAACATCTAGAGGAAAACTTCATAGTCCAATACTTAAATTTCAATAATTTTAGCCTAGGCAACATATGATACCCCGCCTCCACATAAATTAAAAAACAAAAACAAAAATTAACTGTGTGTGGAAGTACAGGCCTGTAATCCCAGCTACTCAGCAGGCTGAGGCAGGAGAATCTCTTGAGCCCAGGAGTTGGAGGCTACAGTGAACTATGATCATGCCACTACACTCCAGCCTGAGTGACGAAGTGAGACAGTCTTTAAACAAATATTTTTTTTAATTTTTCAATAGTTTTATCGATTGAATTTTAATGGTCTTGAGTTCAATTAATGTCTTTTATTTTCCTTTCCTTTTTCATCTGCTAGTAGATTTCTAGGTATATAGTAGGTTTTGACAATTTTTCTTTTGTAGATGGAGTCAAATCTCTGTGCCAACGATCGAAATACCTGGAAAATAATTGGAAGAGGCTAGAGTCTAATAGCAGCTACTATCAGATATAAAAGAAAAGAGCTGGACCTCAGAGTTCATAATGAAACAGTCATGTTTCTAATTAAATTTCAGACTTGTTAGGAGTTTGTACTGTGATTCAATGATAATGAGAAGTCTGGGCACCAGGAGGAAGTGTGATACAGAAGGAGCTTTATCATATAAATCACAGTGGATTAAAAAAAAAATCACATACAATTTTGACCAAAGCAGTTTTATTAACTACTCTACTAATGCAAACCACTTTCTGGAGAAAGGGAGAAACAAAAATAATCTTTGTCTTATATTATTTCAAAGTCACAATTTATTTAATGAGTTAAAAATGGGATCTTTTTCAGGAAGTTATTTTGACAAACATATGCTTATCTCTTTTTGACAGCAACAATAAACTAAGAGTCAAAAAAGCAAGGGTCAGGAAGAAAAGACATTTGTGAGTTAGGTGCATGTGTGTGTGGCGATGCAAGCCTGGGTGTAAGACTTTCTGCCCATGAACTATACCTGACTTAATTGAAGAAAGTAGGATGTATCATTGCTAAGGAAAATGAGGAATATTTTTGTAAGTCCTGTTTGCCTTCAGGAGGGCATATAACTCAACAATTCAGCATTTATTGGACTTATGGGAAAGAAAACAGTATTTGAAAACCTGGCATCCAACATTATAAAAGTCAACTCCCTTCCCTGAGGTTGACTGGGCAGGGGTCGGAAAATCTTAGAGCCCTGAGCTTCCTCAAGTAAAGAGAGAACACAATACAGGAAGTACACAAATGAATGTCAGGGCAGTAGTTTAGACACTTCACTTTCTGATAGTTTCTTTCCTCTCCCCTTTTTGAAGTGGAAACAATGCATATCAATGGAAAAGTCTTTATAAAAAAGAAAATTCTGCTCACTCATAATTGTAACACCAAGCTGATTCATAGAAATTTAGTATTATTTCTATTATTTTAGTATTTAGTATTATTTAGTATTTAGTATTTTAGTATTTAGTATTATTTAGAATAATTTCTTTTGAGGTTTGTTTTCGTTTTTGTTTGTTTGTTTGTTCCTGTGGCACCCACCAACATTTTTCTGCATGACAAAGCCAGTTTGGCGGCTGCAAGGGTAAATGACATTTCCTACCATTCACATTTTACATGTGGTCTTTTTTTTTTTTTTTGCTTCATATTTTCAAACATGTCAATGAAAAAGATCTGCTTCTCAAATAGAATGTCATATTTTAATGAGGGATGTCTGTCAAGAAGAAGTGATCATTAGGACAAAATTATTTTTAGGATTATTTTATTCACATAAATGTATATAAAATCTCATCATCCAAGTATTTTATTTTTATGTTTTCAAGAAGAGGTGGAACTTTCTGAATGTTGATAAATCTCTTGGTGGTGAACTCAATTCATCGCAATAACATGACAGTACTGGTTCAATTCTTTACCCACATAGCATTAATTTAGGTTTAGGTTGGGATAAAAGAATTCAAGGGTAAACCTTTATGATCTCAGCAATGACTGATACTGTTTATTTAGAAGTCATTGTCATGGTTTATATGAAACATATTGGTGAGGATTAGAGTCTTTTAAGTGATCTCTAAGGAGTTCCAAAGTCAAGTTCAGCAAACAAGGGTCCACACCCCTCTGTTTGTAGAAAGCAGAAATAAAAACACTCTTACTATTCATAAAAGGCTTCCTTTTAGTCACTGATCTACAAAAGCAGTCAAAGATACATCAAATAAAACTTCTTGCCCTACCTTCTAAAATAAACTGGTTATGCCTGTTGTTCTTTTGCTTTAAGACACGTTTTTTGTCAACCTCATAAGTCAAGGATTTTAAAAATGTTTTATGTATATCCTAAAAGTTATAGTGTCACATTACATTTCTAAGAATTTAAAACCTAAATTTGAATCAATGTCAACACTTTATCTAAGTTAAGCTAATGCTCCACAATCAATAAAGAATTACATATCAGAAAATATGTCAGAAAATTTTAAGAAGTGTGTAGCTCAAAATCACAAAAGCTTCTAATAAAATGTCCTGCTTAGGTAGTGAATGTAATGCAAGATAATAAAAGCTGTGCGTAATTTTTAAGAAATATATCCTAGGTGATCATTAAGAAATGAGTTCATGTGTTGGAAACTTAATCCACAAAGGAACAGTGTTGAGAGGTGAGACCTTTAACAGGTGATAAGGGCTTTGCCACCAGAATGTCTGCATCACGAGAATGGGTTTGCTATAAAAGTGAATCTGATCTTTCTTGCTCTCTCTTGCTCTTGCCTGCCTTTATCTATGGGATGATGGAGCATAAAGGTCCTCGCCAGAGGCTGGCACCATGCTCTTGGACTTCCCAGTGTCTAGAACTGCAAGTCAAATAAATTTTTGTTCATTATTAATTGCCCAGTGTGTGGCATTTTGTTATATCAGCTATGCCTTAAATGTGGCCACATCGCTTTCACTTTTTTTTTTCTAGGAGCAAGTCTGGAAAATGAAGAAGGACCCAGTAGAGTGTGTTTAGGAGGATTGGGGTAAGAAAAAAAAATCTCCTAATGTTTCTTAAAGCTTCATATAAATCAGAATTTCCCAGAGGTGCTTAATAATCCATAATCTGGGGTTTGATATCAAGTAATTCTGATTTAAAAGACTTGGAGTAAGGATTAAGTTTAGGAATCTGAATATCTAACAAGAACTTTTGGTCATTCTGATTCCAAGGTTTGAGATCCATTTCTTGGAAATCTCAGCTTTAAGTAAATGAAGGCTTTGATTCCTTACCTAACCCTAACTTCCTTTTAAAAATAGCCTTTGAGCTAGGGATGCTATAAAACGATCATCATGTTTTTGAAGACAGT
The DNA here is from genome assembly GCF_000164805.1 of Carlito syrichta. Taxonomy (NCBI): domain Eukaryota; kingdom Metazoa; phylum Chordata; class Mammalia; order Primates; family Tarsiidae; genus Carlito; species Carlito syrichta. Next base: position 981,364 of record NW_007258457.1, on the reverse strand, counting down.
AGGTAGTTGACTCATCTTTTGTCCCAGGGGTACCAATTGACATTTATCTTCAGCACAGTCACTTCCATGGCCCACTCATTTAATAATGGCACAACCGTGTGGTTAGAAGCTTCATAAATGGAAGTATACACAGCGGCGGTGGCCTTTTATTTATATACTCATTTCAAAGAGAAGTCAGAGCAGTGAGCTGTGTGCAGTCTGTTTACTAAATAGAGTTTAAGCAATGGGCATAGACAGAGAGTCTTTCAGCTTAATGTCTGCCAGATGATTAAAAAAGTTTCCAGTTAGCTTCCTGCTCACAACCTAGCCAGCAAGGCGGTAATACCTGTAAAATAATTAGGGTACAACATGTGCTTAATTTATTCCAAACATTGCAAGATTTTCACATTAGCATTAATGGCTTGCTTATAGTGGAACCCTAGAGGCAACATAAAATAATAGGAGGCTAAAACGTTGTCGTGAAAAAGGATGTGTTAAAAAAAATGTTCTACTGTTTGTGGTATGCTCTATCAAAAGACTGTGGTTCAATGTTCACATTGTTCTCTCCAGACAGTACTAACTTGTTTCCAATTAAAAGAAATAGATTGCAAATGACTTCACAGAGCAGTCTGGTCAAAGGAATAAGGTCTAGCTTATAATGTTGTGTCAGGAGAAGCTATTTTGTTGCAGGGTGCACATCTAGTCCTTGGTTGTACAGAGTGGCTGTGTCTAAAGAGAGAAGTTAAGAGTGACTTTGGTGACGGAATTTGTTGTGCTGTTGAAACTAGTTATTATCTTCTATTGAGATAATTTTCAGAAGCTTACAAGTTTTTATGATGGAAAGAGATAAATAAACTTGCATCTCAATTCATATTGAGTAATTGTTAATGCCTATCCTAATTTTTAATAGCATAAAGCTTCTCTCCATCCCCTTGTCATGAGAGGGTAATTGTTTCCTTATGATCCTCACCTCTTTGATATCCGGACAATGAGCTATGAGGCAGTCTTCTGACAAAGTAAGAGGAGACAGGGAAAAAGGAAGTGTGCTCAGTGACATGATAAAAGACACTGAAGACCTGTGACCCCTTCTTACCCCCTGACAAGTAAAAGTTGGGAAATGCTTCTCATTCTTCATGTGTGCATTAAAGTCCAGGAAGCAACAGAAATGCGGATGTTACCATATGACAAGGAAAATGTTCTTGCCTTTCAAAAATTAAGACATATTCAAAAGTTTAGTTCACTTACATTCTCCTTACCTGCTTTACACTGTCTGAACGAACCTGGACCTTGGCAGTCCCTAATTAGAATCATTGAACTTCTATACACATTCTCTCAAGAGAATCTGCATCTCCAAGGTATGAATGGACCTATCTAGAATTAATCAGTTCTCTGCATTAAGACCTACTGGTCATATTAATGTCTTTAGAACAAGAGAATTATTTCAATATAAGAACAATCCATTGAAGTGGGTCACATTCTGGAACATAATGAACTCCAGTAGCTGTTCCCCTGAGCTCTGATTGGCTATCAGGAAGGACTGTGCTTGTAACAAAAGAAACAAATCCCAACTCAAACTTGTTTAAGCAGAACAAAAGGGATTATTGTAACAACATGATCATTTCAGGAGAAAGAGAACTCGACTTGTCTAAGATTCATGAATATGAATCTTTGACTTTCTGGGTCTTTATAGATGACAGAAACCAACACATTTCAAGCAACCACACATATACCTCATAATTCTTTTAAAGGCATTTCTCTAAAAGTTAAATAGTGTTAAGAAAAAATTACCCAAAACTTTGAAATAAGGCAAAATGCAAGTGTTCAATGTTATATAAGAGAACAAACTCACCCATCCACCCAAGGCTCTGTTTTCCATTTTTCAAAGATTTCAGTTGAGTGGGGTTACTTGTTTACATGCAGATTTTGTCCAATAGAAGTGCAAATAATTTTTGTCTGGTAGAAAAAATAAACTCAAAGTTATGGTTTATTACGCTATAGGACACTAATCAGTTTAATATCCAATTCAGCAATCCTATCCTAAGTTCTCTTTATTAAACTGGCAATAAACACTTGAATCTATAAATATTATTTAAACAGATCTTAGCATCTTATTGATTCTATCATTAAAGAGTTCAATACAATTTCTGATAAGGGTTCACTTTACACTTGCATGACAGCTATGATTTAAAAAAAAATTTAATTTTAAAGATGTGGGGATACAATTTAGGGTTAGGTATACAAATGTTCATTATGCATGTACCCTTGTTGATGAGGTATGCCCCTCCCTCCCCTGGCAGTTTCCTATTACTGCCAATCCCACCCCACCCCAACTCCACTGGCAGTTTCCCACTACTGCCAATTCTTTTCTTGCAGTATTATGATAATTGTTCAAGATACGATTATGTGAGAATATGTGATACTCAGTTCTTTGTTTCTGTGATAGATCACTCAGTATTATGAACTCTAAGTCCATTCAAGTTGCTGTGGAGTTCGTAATTTTGTCCTTTTTTACATCTGCATAATATTCCATTGAGAGCTATGATTTTACCTTTTGGAAAATTACAGTTTAGCAATAACAAAAAAAGAATTTATTGTACAGTCACCGGTAGAGCATAAACTAGTCTTAATATGCAAATGTTTTTTAAAAATTAGTTTTACACTACAGTTTCCCTAAGTAGATCTCACTCTATGTGGCAAAATAGACTCCTTGCTGTTGTCAACAATCTCAGTTTTTCAGTGTCTATGGGGTCTTTGAATATACTGTTCCCTTTATGAAGACTGCTCTGTTCCCAAAGGCACATGTGACTATCACTCTCATTTTCTTTAGAGAGATTTTCTTGATTATTTAATCTGTAGGAGAATCTCCTGTATCACTTAACCTAATTTAGTTTTCATCATAGCACTATTATTTGTCCTATATCTATTTGTTTATTGGCTGTCTTTCTTGGTTAGAACACAAATGTTACAAGAGCAGGACATTATATATCTGCACAGATTTACATTTTTATCTTTATTGGTTTCCAGGCAAAGTTTATATTATTTGGTACAATATGTTCATATAACTAGCAGAAAGGTAGATAGACTTCAACAGTAACACAAGGAAACCAGATGCATAATGAATTTAAAAGAAAATGAATGATAGTTATGGCAAATATTGAGTACTAGTTATGTGCCAGACTACATTCTAGGTGTTGTATTTTATGTTAATTTTGTGGGTATTTACTCATTTAATCCTCACTACAGGCAATGAGTTAATAACTACTACTTACTCTATTTTATAGATGAAACAGTGAGACTCAGAATGGTTGTGTAACTTGCCTAAGTTTACACAGGAAAAACTGGAAGTACTGATGTCAAGTAGAGAGGCTCCAGCTAAGCAAAATTAGATTTTGAAACCTATCCCTATACTCTTGCTAACTGAAGTATAAGCCACACATGGGCAGAGACTGTGGTCATTTTGTTGTTGTTTTGCCTTACTGTTGTATCCCAGAGCCTAGGAAAGTATTTGTTGCATAGTAGGTAGTCAATAAATAAGTGATGAATGAACAAATATTTTTATGGCCCTGTATATTTCAGACACTTTCCTTGGTACTGGAAATGTGACAGGCAACAAGAGGCCACATCTGAGAAGAAATACTACATAAGGAATGTTGACAATTCATAGAAAATTTAAAACATTTAATGTATGACACACAAGTCACAACTTAATGCTAGCCTTTCTATTTTCTGTAAACTCAACTTGAGAATGCAAATGTCTTCTCTGATTCTGGAAATGCTTTGTCAGCCGTGTCAAAATGAACAGCGATCGTCTTAATCAGGTACACAGGGCTCAAGCATTAAGACTCTCTCTCCAGAGTTGGATTAGCCCCTTTGGGGAGTTTGAACTATAGCTTAGGGCTCAGCTGCCCTTTCCTGTGTCTCCTCTGGCAGCCTAAGGAAAAAGTCTGCCAGTCCTAGTTGGCCCAGTAGGATCGCAATTTAAAATAAATGTTATTCCTTCTACATTTCCCTGGCCTGAGTAGGTCCATAACTGAATTGATTTATCTAATAATTTTATGTGTGAAAGAGGTGGATATAATAATTGCAGTTTTAAAAGAAGGGTGTAGGAAAGAAATCACTTCCCCAGGGCTGCTGCTTCTGCAGCAAAAGTCAAGTCAAGATTAAACCTCAAAATTTCTCAGTTTTAAAACCTGTTTTCTGCAGAAAAATTAAAGTGGCAGTGCTTTAAACCCAGAAGGCTACCAGAAGTCTGACTCAAGATTTTGCACTAGTGGAAATGGATTTTGAACATTTATACAAGGAACAGAGTTTTCTGGGTTCTGGAGAAGAAACAGTCAGTTCTTGCAACAGGTGGTCCTGAGAACAGATGAACCCATGAAACTGAAATAAGCAAGTCGAGGACATGTTCAAATACAGTTGTAAGAAATGACGTTGTATTAGAAAATTGAAAAAATTCAGTGAGACGGAAAACATGAGAGATTTTCAAACAGTTCTTTCCTTCCTTCCTTCCTTCCTTCCTTCCTTCCTTCCTTCCTTCCTTCCTTCCTTCCTTCCTTCCTTCCTTCTTTCTTTCTTT